>NC_136421.1:48190000-48405000 GCF_052625555.1 Lactuca saligna | reverse complement strand
TGGTACTTGGTTATTAAATCCTGCTAGCTGCTACTGTGCTACTGCTGTATGTGTGTGTGGCCATTGTACTGCATGCAGAACAACTGACAACTGGGAAACCATGACCCAGGTTTACAAGCCATCTCCCTTTCTCTCTCTCTCTCTCTCTCTCTTTCTTCCTCTCTCTCTCTCTCTCTCTCTCATCAGAAGCTAGGGTTTAATGTTTGATCCATATTTAAAGCTGATTAATTAATGAAGTTGTTTGTTTAGGGTATATAGTGGTGGTTGTTACTGTTAACCCAAAGGTCTGATCAGGTTACCTGATCATTTGAGTTTAAGTAATATTAAATCTTTTGTTTGGATTCTACCGGATGTATGAGATATATGCTATCGATCGAAATTAAAGGTGTGTAAACTTTATCTGTTGTCTACAGGACCATGTTGACAGTTCTGTTATTTTTTTGGTTTTATCTTTTTAAGATTTGTTAACTATATATATTTGCTTTTAATTGGATTCTTTTGTTTTTCAGAACATAGTTATATATGATCCACCGTGTAAGAAAATCGAAGGGAAATACCGTATAAGAAAATCGAAGAAGGGAGATATTATTATTTTCTTGAAAATCTTGCATGTTATTTTCAAGTGATTTTGGGAAATAACTTGCATGAACGTAATCGGCGCCATTTCATAGTACATGCCACATTTTGTGTAGCTTCTAGTCGAGCATTGGAAACTGTATGAGTTTATTGCATGAGTTAATTGCACTCACACACCATAGCCTTAAAAGATGATGAATATAATTTCGTGATCAAAGCAGCTAAAAATGATTAAATTTAGAACATTGATTAATTTAAAAACCAAGTTTAATATTTACTTAAATGAAAAAGTTATTTAGTTTCATATTTCATATGTTCTAAAGGTTAATGATTGAAAATGGTACGTCCACGATTAACAGTGAAGGTTTAAATCACACTAGGTGCCATTTAGATGTTTGTTTTTATTTTTTTAAGAATATTTCATGATTATTTTTTGTTTGTCCCTTACAAACAACGTGTGGACGGTTTTCTTTTGCAAACTATTTGTTATTTAGAAAACTCTAGACAGTAGATATAGATGTTTTGTCTTACAACTGTTTGTTATTTAGAAAACCAAAATAAAGAATCTAGAAATAAAAATTAGGGTTTGTAGGTATAGATTTAAGGCATGAAACAATTATATATATATATATATATATATATATATATATATATATATATATATATATATATATATATATATATATATATAGTTAGGTTCATATGAGACAAATGAATTTTGTGAGATAAAGGGACCAAATCTTGATCACTCATTTCAAATAATTAGTGGCTAGGAATAAAACATAAAAACACTATAAAAAGGCTGATGTAGGCGGTAGCAATTTTGAAAATACGTCAAAGGTTGTGATTAACTATGGACCAGGAGGGATACCTCTATCATTTTGCACTCAAATCATATGAGAGCTGATTCTTTTCTTCCTAGTCGTGATTTGCTTCTTCTTTCTCCCCTAAACTTTTCTTTATCTGGATTTTTCTCAAGCGTAATTCCATAGAATATGAAATCGACCCAAATCTTCTCAATCTTGTTCGACAAAACCCTAGAAATCTGCCCCATCAATGAGAACTCACAACAAAAAAACCTATGTTTTGGTTCTGTATCAATTCAACGAAAATCCATAGTCTCATCCCTAATTGACGAGATTTATTTCTTCAATACATCGATTTATTCAGATCAAACATCGATCGTGGTTGTTTCAAACACAAAAACCTCTTCAAATGGGAAAATTACCTCTATTACAGGTTTTATGATTTTAGATTTTGATAAATTAGATCTTATCTTCTCTGAATATATTATTAGTATATGAAATGACTCTTCGATTAATAGTTTGTTTAACTTTTTGTGTTAATTTGTTGATTAATCACATAATCTAACATTGCATTAGCAAACTAGGGTTTGATAGATTAGTATTATGTTTTGATGAAATTATGGTTTTTAGTTTAAGATACTCTATAATGGAGTATATTGGTTTTATGCTTCTGACTATAATACATTTTGAGAATCTGAGGATTTGTTATTCTATTTTGACATAATGGAATTCATCTCTCTGTATTTCTAGTCCGACAATATCACATTTAGATTCATATTCTAGATAATATAGATTATAAATTGTCTCTTGCAATAGCTTTCAGGAAGTTTTTATTTTGTTGATTCTAAATTATAAATTATTTTTCTTATAATATTTATTGTAGCTATAGTTTGTATTTGATCCAGATTCACTATAGCTTGAGTTGGGAATGAACTTGTTTATTGTAGTTTCGGTTAAATATTTTTTGAAATTGTTTACTGTAGCAATGATTAGTTTTTAATACCCATTTAAAGCTGAAATTGTTTGTTTAGGTTGGTAGTGGTTGTTAACCTAAGGTCTGATTAGGTCTATTATTTTGTATTTTATATAATATTAAATCTTTTGTCTTAATTATATTAGATATTACTAATCGAAGTTAAGTAAATGTGTGCCTGATAACCTGATATTATACATATTCTTAGTTTATAAGTTAGATCTTGATTTTTTTTATATAGATGTTTTGTTAGAAACTACTTTCTTTAAACCTTTTATGATGAGTTAATGTGAAATATTCTGAAATTATGTGTCATATTACGATTTTAGACATTATGATTTTGTTGGAAACAACTTGCTTTAAATTTTTTTGTTGAATAATGTGTAATATCTTATTTTACACATTCTTCTTTTGTTGGAAACAACTCTGATTTGAACCTTTTTGTAAAGTATTGTGATAGTACTTGATTAACAATGAAGGATTGTGATATATTCTGGAATTATATGTCATATTCTGATGTAAAATATGTAATATTCTAAGTATTATGATTAGTAAAATTTGAGTTCTGATGATATTTTGTTGATTAATTAAAAAACTAAATAAATAAAAAAATTAAAAAAAAATTAGATAATGCGTTACACATTCATTTAAATAAGGTTTAATACATAAATATTCTATGCATTCTGATTTAACACAATTTCTTATTCCTTCTCATTTGGATTTTCAATATTGTGATTCTGATTATGAAACTAGATCAAGTTATGGATCGTCAAATATTCCTAAATAAAAGAAACTGAAGCTTTTTATTCCAACAAATGGTTTATTCTACACAATCGGATTTAGAGGTTGCATCCAGAGTTATTACATGTAACGTATAATACTATAATTTCTTGATTGTTATATATTTGTGTGTGATTTTGAGTCAATGTATTATAATCATTGATTTATCTTTGTATGTGACTTTGAGTTAATATATTCATCTCTGAGATATTTTATAAATCTATGTGTTTTGATAATAGTATAGTTTTAGTCAAAAATCACTTTGTATCTTCGAAGATGTACTATAATCAAGATATTTCATTGTATAGTTATCTTAGAAAATTACGACGTAATGTAATATAGTATTATATAACATATAATTTAGAATTACCTCTTTTAACATAAAGGTCTAATTAGGTGACTAGGTTATCTGATCTTTTGTTTTTTATATAATATTAAATCTCTTATTTGAATTATACTACATATTACTAATCGAAATTAAATGAACATAAACTTTATTTGGAGTAGTACCATGTGGACAATTATGTTTTTTTGTTATCTTATCTCAGATTCTGTTTTGTGTATTCTGAATAATGCCCTGATTATATTAAATTTGTGTAAAATTTAATGTGAAAATAAAATAAAATTCTCTAATTGTAAATTATTTATAAAACAATTTTAATATTATTAATTATTTGCAGAATGTTAGAATATTCTAGTATAATAAATTGATTGTTTATATCATAGTTTTATTGTTTTAATAAGAGTATGGTTTATGTTTTGATACAGTTGAAATGAAGAAAATACTAAATCAAGGGAAAATGAGCTTTTGATCCTAAAGGAAAGAATATTGAACAATTTCTATCATCGGAAATAGATGAAGACAAAAAAAAGTCATACTTCATAATACTTCATCTGATAGCTCGTCATCTGATCAAAATGCTTCAACAGAATATGAACAAGTACATATGACATTATAGTTGTAATTTTAGAATATATGATGTATAATGTTGATATTCAATTATGTATTTACAAGAATAATACTTGTAATGTTTTAGTTTATGTCATGTAATGTCAAGTAACATCTTTCTCGTATTACATGAGTTTATATATGTATAACATTCTATTAAAATTAGGCTTTTATATACTATTATAGAATAATGTTCTAGGATATTCTAAGTTATATGTACAATATCCTAATAAAATAATGTTCTACGTTTTCTATTAAATAAGTTGATTTACTACATGTAAATATTGTGTACATATAGAATATTTTAATATAATAATATTGTATATGACATCTTTTCAAAAGTTATATGTAGAATATTATGATAGAATAATGTTCTCGAATATTTTAAGTTATATATAGAATATTCTAATAGAATATTCCTTGATTAAAATTAGGGTTTTTATACTTTTATAGAATTTCTAGAATATTCGAAGTTATATGTAGAATATTCTAGTAAAATAATGTTCTACGTTTTCAATTGAATAAGTTGATTTACTACATGAAAATAATGTGTATATATAGAATTCTAATATAATAGTATTGTATATGACCTCTTTTCAAAAGTTATATGTAGAATATTACGATAGAATAATGTTCTCGGATATTTTAAGTTATATGTAGAATATTTTAATTGAATATTTCTTAATTAAAATTAGGTTCTTTTATACTCCTGTAGAATTTCTAGAATATTGTACGTTATATGTAGTGCGTAGCATATTCTAATATAATAATGTTCTATATTTTTTAATTGAATAAGTTTATTTACTACATGTAAATAATGTGTATATATAAAATACTCTAATATAATAATATTGTATATGATCTCTATTCAAAAGTTATATGTAGAATATTATAATAGAATAAGGTTCTCGGATATTTTAAGTTATATGTAGAGTATTCTAATAGAATATTTTTTTAGTTAAAATTAGGCTTTTTATACTCTTATAAGTTATATGTAGAATATTTCTTAATTAACTTACATTATGTAAGATTCTAATATTATATGTAATATTATATAATAGTCTAAATTTACAATTTATAACGTTATAGGAATATATAGAATAGTTTAGAAAAAAAAATGATTTATAGAAAAGAAAAGTTAATAATGTTAATGTGTAATAATCTGAAAGATTGTAATATGATGTAATATTCTATTATAAGATGAAATATTCTAATTCAGACCATCATTCCCTTCAAGTGTGTAGGAAACAAAATAATATGTAGGAACCTAGACTAATAAACTTTTTAAACGAGTGAGAAACATATAAGCTTATAAAATGAAGTGAATACTTTTAGGATAAATTCAAACTTTTTGATGAGTTTAAAACAAACTTGAAGATCGATTAGATCTATGAAACAGGTAGAGAAACAATCAGATAAAAAATTAAGAACAAGCTAATGGATCAAAAGGTGTCGAATGATTTAATAAACAATCCTCAGAAGAGCTCGATAAAGAACATCAACTGTAGAGGATTTTAGGGTTTACAAATAATCAATGAGAGTGACGACCTGTATTATACGCATACATGCATGCATATATTTATAATACAACCCTAACAGTTTTCCTAAGAAAAAGAAGGCTATTCTAGATAAACACGGATTGACAAGCCCAATCCGGCTGTAAAACATAAGGGCCCAAGACGCAACACAATAATCTTCAACAATCTCCCCCTTTGCGTCTTTGGCACAGAGCCTTCATTCCCTTTTAACAGCAGAAGGCTTCTTCACCGTCTCAAAAATCCGCGGTATAATAGCCAGAATGTGATGCCTGAAGGTAATATACCATCGAAGCATATCAGTGAAGTTCTTCTTGTCTGCTGTGGAGTTCTGCTTGCATCGGTGAATGATGTTTATGATATGCTCCAGACATTCTGTTGAAAACAGATGCTTGTCTACCAGAGCAAACAGAAACTTGTGCGTGTCGCCTCTTGTGAACATGACCGTCATATTTGAAGAGTCAATTTGCCCTAACTTCATTTTGTGTACGTCTCCTGTCTTGGAAGTAGGCTTGACGGTCGGTTTCTTGTTCATTATTTTAGCTATTTCCTGATCCATAGCGGCGAGCTCATGAATATAGGAAGCCAACATTCTTTTGAGATGTTTCAGAATCGGTTCATACTCTCTTTGATTGGAGAGTAGAATGTTGTATAGCAGAATCCAATCATGAGGATTCAGACTGGGAAGATCTGCCAGAGAAATAAAATGTTCTGTGTTGGCCGTTCCTCTGTTGATTTTGAAGTTAACATTCACAAATTTCCCAGCCTGTGTTGGTTTCAGTACCTTGACTTTAATTATCTTCTGTGTACTCCATGTCACGTACTGTGGTTGACCATACTTCAAATAGAAATCTATTAACTCTCTGTCAACCTTCAAGTTTGGATGAGGGACATCGGCAGTGACATCGAAGCAATGAAATGTAAAAGATTTTCGTGTGATTGGCATGTCAAACTGCGAGTCTTTGGTATTCTCACACTCAAAGGATGCAATCGGTTCCAACCAATATATGGAGGGAAACTCAATCGCTTGATTGATGAGTGTGTCTCTGTCCCATTCTGGGAACAGAGTCTTCTTGGCTTGTAGAGCATCCTCATCCTCCTTGATTTTTCTTTCTTTGGCCTCTGCCTCTCGAGCTATTTTCATTGTTTCATCCAGCTCTTTGTCCCTTTTCTTTCGTTGAAGAGCTTCAGCAATAGTTTCATCGGTATCTGACTCGCTCTCAACAAGAAATTGTTTTCCAGAACCCGAAGCTAAATTAACCTTCGGTTCTGTCTTTGGAATACCCTCTTCTCCCCCTTGTCTCGGAAGAACAAGCTTCTCCGAGACACCCTTCATTTCGCTCAAGATGTTAATTGCAGGAAGGAGTTTAGGCTGGAGATGTTGTCTGATGGTAAGGATAAGAAAGGGATCATGAGTGTCGAGGACAGTTGTCAGTATATTCTTGACATCACCAGCGCAACCTTGAAGAACAGCCTGCTGAGTTTTCAGCAAAGAGATTTCTTGTTGTGCCTGGGCCAGTTGTATCTTCTGAAGGTCAATAGTTTCCTGATTCTTGACAAGATCTTATTTTAAGGTGCTCTCTGCTGCTAGAGAAGCAAAACGTGAATCCAAAGATTTGAGAAAAGAGGTGGATTCAGTTTTGAGGTCAGCACGCAGAGCCTCAAACTTGGAGGTTTCACCCTGAAGGGTAGCTGAAAAGGAGTCTATAGACGTCTGAAACTTGGCCGCATTAGCATCAGCATGTGCTTTGAGAGAGTCAAGAAAGATCTGAGTTGTGTGAACAACCTCAGAGACTTCCTTAGTAGCTTTGGAGCATGAAGCTGCTGAGTTATCAATGGCATCAGTAGAACGGTCCAGAGCATCGGTATACGTCTTGATCGCAGACTCGATGAAGGATTTGAGCACCACACCCCCATAGGCTTTATTGTCAGCCAACAAACTGTCGAGTTTGTCATGAATTTCTTGAAGCTGTTGACTGGTAATAGGGGTATCGGCATCAGTATCTGTGGGAATCCGGTAAGGGCTATAATAAAGAGAATCGTACTCTTCATCATCACCGCCCAAAGTAGCACCAGAGTTTGAGGATGGAGAAGGTGATTGAGGGATGTTGATGACGGGGGTTTCCACCACAGTAGTAGCCCCTGTATCAGATACATTGACTGTAACTGGTGGCTGAGAAGAGGTGGTAGTAACTGATTCGGTGATGATTGGAGTGGGGATAGAAGAGGTAGGTATAGTTGTTGGGTTTTGAGCAATCTAACACTTCCTAAGTGTGCATGCAACCCTAATAAACCTTGGATCTATGTTTGTCTAAATACATGCAAAATAATAATTTTCCAAGGTTTATAACCTATCTAACATGGCATGGGGAACATTTCAACATAAAAGAGTTAGAAGAGATTACATACCTTTTGGTGAGTTTGGTTCTAAGGAGTTTGAGGGCCAAGCACCAATAGTGTGAATGCCTCAAATGGAATCACAAACACCACAAACTCTTGGAAAACTTTGAGAGAGTATACACACTCTTGTATTTTCGGCCACACACATGCACACACACACTAGTTCACTAGTTTTCTCTTAGGCTCCATTTCATGCTCCATAAGCATGCTTATATAGTGTGCATGGTTAGGGTGAAACCCTAATAACCCATGTCTTTTCCTTTTCCAAGGATCCATGGGTTAAAAGCTCCATGGATCATCCATGGACTTCCACATAAGCCTAGCCCATTAACAAATGAGTATTAGCCCACACTATATAAAAACAAATAGCCCATAATTTAATTAGTATTCCTTTTAATCTCTAAATTAATTCATAATTAATTTAAGACTAAAACTAATTAAATAACGTAACTTCATATTAATATATTATAACTCATAATATATTAAGAAACATATGTGTATAACTCTCATAAAATTATCCATAATAGTTTGGATGAGATGCAACCCAAATGGACCATGCCGGTCGGGTCAAGTATATACCAAATAAGTTATGGACTTAGACACCTTATCCAACAGACTCCCACTTGGATAAGTCTAATAACTATATTTGCCTATAACTTCAGGAACCAACTAACAATCGTAGCTCTCGAAAACTCCCTCGAACAATGAAGACTCTGTCGAACTATGAAGCGCCATTTTAGATAAGTGATCACATAATCCTCTGTTCTCATGATATCAGCCGGACAAACACATGGAACTATGTCTTGCTTATTGTCTAGCAGTTGTTTCTCGATTTTCTGATTTGTTTGACGAAGAACTTCACTGAACACATCGGTTTAGTTCTGACCAGGCCTGGTACATGGGTCAACACAAAATCATCGAGGGGCCCAGATATCGCTTCTATTTCTAGAAGGAACAGATAAACTTCGACTGATATGCTTGTTCTACTACTTATTGAATTGTACACAAAGGCACGTTTTATAACATCAAGTTACTGATGCGTTTACGTGCAATCAATGCACAACCAACTCATAGGTAACAACTCATATCTCTAGGTTTAAAGATTTATATGATGTTATCATCTCACGATCACTCGAGATAAATTCCATGAAGTGATACAAGTGAGCGTGGGTTTATACCAATACTCATAACTTATGAGTACTCATGAATGTTGCAGCAACCATTGCCATGTCTAAACACCTTTAAGGCATCTACAAACCCAATTCATGACAATCTTGATTCATACCTACTTTCGACGTATGATCAATTGTGGAGGTTTGAATAAATTAATTATTCTGGAAGTCAAAACATGCAAAACTGAAACAATAGTAAATAATTGACAATGATAGTAACACTTTACTCATAAATAAATCACAAATTTTATTCATCATCAAACGTCGATTACATTTTACAAGTTTCAGGAAAACTATCTAATCTGTAAAACTAATATCGTCCCTCAGCCCAATGCGTCTCGCATGCTGAAAATGCTTAACCCTCGTCAGTCCCTTCGTAAGGGGATCTGCAGGATTCTCATCCGACGATATCCTCCTTGTCACAAGGAGTCCTTCTTCAATCTTGTGTCTTATGAAGTGATATTTTCTATCAATGTGTCGGGATCTGCCATGATCTCTTGGTTCCTTGGCTAAGGTAACCGCACTATTGTTGTCACAGAAAATCTCTATAGGTTCCTTAATAGTTGGTACAACTCCAAGGTCTCCGATGAAGTTCTTTAGCCATATCGCCTCCTTCGCTGCTTCACTCGCTGATATATACTCTGATTCACAAGTCGAATCAGCCACCATCTCCTGCTTGGAACTCTTCCAAGAAATTGCCCCTCCATTTAAGGTAAAGATCCAGCCCGACTGAGAGCAGAAATTATCCCTATCAGTCTGAAAACCAGCATCACTATACCCTAATATTTTCAAGTCATCACTGCCACCAAGGGTAAGGATCCAATCCTTAGTCCTCCGCAGGTACTTGAGAATGTTCTTTACCGCGGTCCAATGAGCCTTGCCAGGGTTCCCCTGATACCTGCTGACCATGCTCAAAGCAAATGCCACATCAGGACGGGTACAAGTCATAGCATACATGATCGAGCCAACTGCGGAAGCATATGGTAATTGGCTCATCTCAGCTATCTCTGCCTCTGTACTCGGACTCTCTGTCTTACTCAGTTTGGTATTGCTTTGGATCGGTAAATCTCCTTTCTTGGAATTCTCCATGTTGAACCTTTTCAACACCTTATCCAAGTAGATACTCTGACTAAGTCCAATTAGTCTTCTACTCCTTTCTCTTAATATCCTTATCCCTAGGATATAGGTAGCCTCCCCTAGGTCCTTCATAGCAAAGCACTTCCCAAGCCAGGACTTAACCTCCTGCAAGGTTGGGATGTCATTTCCTATGAGTAGTATGTCATCCACATACAGTACCAAGAAGCTAACTATATTCCCACTAGCTCTGACATACACGCAAGATTCATCTTCGCTTCTCAAGAAGCCAAACTCTTTTACCTTCTCATCAAAACAAAGATTCCAGCTACGAGATGCTTGTTTTAATCCATAAATGGATTTCTCAAGCTTGCATACTCTATTAGGGTACTCTGCATTGATAAAACCCTCTGGCTGATTCATGTACACATCCTCAGCCAACTTTCCATTAAGGAAAGCGGTTTTGACATCCATTTGCCATATTTCATAATCATGAAATGCTGCAATGGCTAACATAACCCTAATAGACTTAATCTTTGCTACCGGCGAAAAGGTTTCATCATAATCAATACCTTGAGTTTGAGTAAAACCCTTCGCAACCAGTCGAGCCTTATAAGTATGCACTTTTCCTTCCATGTCTGTCTTCTTCTTGAAGATCCATTTGCACCCGACTGTTTTACGGCCTGGTACATTGTCAACCAAGTTCCAAACTTGATTGTCATACATGGACTGTATCTCGCTGTCCATAGCCTCCTTCCATTTAGCAGACTTCGGGCCTGCCATGGCTTCCTTAACACTGCTAGGTTCATCCAAATTTACTAGTGTACTATCACTAATAAATGTATCACCTTCCGTAGTAATATGAAAACCATAATAAAATGAAGTTGTGTTCCTAACCCGTGTGGAACGCCTCGGAGGTACAGACTCGTCAGCTGGATCAACAGGAGTTTCCTCCTCAGGTTGATTGCTAGTGTCTGAGGTTCCTTCACCAATTGATTCTTGAATTTCTTCAAGATCAATCTGCCTCCCACTGTCTCCTTGGCTTATAAATTCTTTCTCGCGAAATATCCCTCTTCGTGCTACAAAGACCACATTCTCACTAGGTCTGTAGAAGAGGTAACCGAAGGATTTCTGTGGGTAGCCGATGAAAATACACCTTTCACTTCGGGGTTCAAGCTTATCATGAGTTTCACGCCTCACGAAGGCTTCGCAACCCCAAACTTTGATGTGGTCCAAATTGGGAACCTTCCCAGTCCACATCTCATGAGGTGTTTTGGTAACCTTCTTTGTAGGGACTAGATTAAGGATATGGGCGGCAGTCTTTAAGGCATACCCCCAAAAAGAGATTGGTAACGAAACTCGACTCATCATAGAGCAAACCATGTCCAACAAGGTTCGATTACGCCTCTCAGCTACACCATTCAGCTGTGGTGTCCTGGGAGGAGTCAATTGTGAGACAATCCCACACTCCTTAAGATAGTCAAGGAACTCGGTACTAAGATACTCACCACCTCGATCGGATCGAAGCATCTTAATGTTCCTGCCCAATTGATTTTCTACTTCCTGCTTGAATTCCTTAAACCTTTCAAAGGTTTCGGACTTATTTTTGATTAAGTAGACATACCCATATCTACTAAAATCATCAATAAAAGTCACATAATACTGATTAGCATCCCTTGTGGCGGTTTTGAATGGCCCACATACATCAGTATGTATTAGGTCCAACAAACCTTCACCCCTCTCACAAGTTCCAGTGAAGGGTGATTTTGTCATTTTTCCAAGTAGACAAGATTCACAACTATCATCTGATTTAAGGTCAAATGATTCCAAGACTCCACTCTTTTGGAGTTGGCCTATGCGTTTCTTGTTTACATGTCCAAGACGACAATGCCACAATGATGATTTATCTAGGCTAGTAGAAGAATCAATATACAACACATTATTTCCTAAGTTGTCTACAATCGACACAGTTTCATACACGCCATCACAAGGTAATGCTTTAAAATAAAACACATTATTAAAGAAAGCATTAATACCACCACATTCATTATCAAACGAAAAGGTAAAACCTTGTTTGTACAAAGCATGAAAAGAAATAATATTCCTCGCCATTTCAGATGAGTACACACATTTATTCAAATCTAATTTTAACCCATTATTAAGCAACAAAGTATAAACTCCAATCTTGGAAACAGGTGAAGCCTTCCTATTCCCCATGATTAGGTTTATCTTCCCGTGCTCCACATCCTCACTTCTTCTTAGGCCCTGCAAATCAGAACATATGTGAATACCACATCCTGTATCAAGCACCCAAGAGTTAGAATATGTTGAGTAATTAGACAATATAGTGTAAATACCTGCATAGGTGGGTTTCACTTTCCCATCCTTTAGATCCTGCAAGTACTTAGGGCAGTTTCGCTTCCAGTGTGCCTTTTCATGGCAATAAAAGCATTCAGCATCCTTGGGAATGGAAGAAGGAGTGACAGAACCGTTCTTAGTCTTTGATGAGGAGCCTTCAAGAGACTTTCCCTTGGTACCCTTCGAAGGGTGCTTCCTCTTTTTCCCTTTGCCTTGCCCAATAGCTAAAACAGGGGTAGAAGTCGGAGTAGGAGTAGTAGAGGTAACAACCGCTTTACCCTTAAGACCGGTTTCAGCGGTCTTCAAGAGTCCTTGAAGCTTGCTGAGGGTAACTTCCTCCTTGTTCATATGATATGTCATTCGAAAATGATCATAACAAGAAGGCAAGGAGTGCAAAATTATGTCAATTGCCAACTCCTCGGGGATGTTAACATTCAGCTTCAGCAAACGGTCCACATACCTTTGCATCTTTTGCATGTGGCCCGTGACGGATTCACCATCCTTCATGCGGGTAGTTATTATGGAGGAGATTATTTCATACCGCTCCTGACGAGCACTCTGATGGTACCTTTCCATCAGGTCTTGGTGCATCTCAAAAGGGTAGAAATCTTCATACGACTTTTGGAGCTCGGCTGTCATCATGGCCATCATGATACATGCCACCTTAGTAGCATCTCTCTCATGAGTCCTGAATTCAGCGATCTCCTCAGGAGTAGCAGTAGACTCATCAAGTTCTTTTAAATCCTTATCGAGGACATATTCCTTGTCCTCGTAACGAGTAACCATCCTGATGTTCCTAATCCAATCCATGAAGTTGGAACCATCAAAGATGACCCTCCCACAAAGATTCATGAGAGAGAAAGAACCAGTTGGGTTAGAGCCTGAAGCATTAGTGTTGGAAGACATATGAAAGAAGAAAGTAAGTTTAGATTAGATATTTAGGATCCTTAATAAGACACCCAAATGTAATATTAAGGCTAGGATCCAATCACAATATATTACACTTAGAAGAGGGATGCCGTAATCTAAGTAATAATATATTTGAAAGGTAGGTGAATGACGATTCACCAATTTCCACCATGAAAACGAAATGATTAATTAGGTTTAATTGGATTTGAAATTCCTAGATTCTTTTGAGATTCATTGAACTTTTCAATGGCATGTTTCAATCTCGATTGTGCCCTTCAAGTTTTGTGACTGGGATGCTGAGGATCACAAAACAAGGTGTGAATAACCATGCTAATTCACTTGGTACTCTTAATATTATCACCTAATCAATGTGCCGGTTAACCACACACGCTCCATTGATCTATGACAAACATTAAGTCACCCTTCGTGACCCTTACTAGTCCTAGTTAGTGTGCCGGTTAACCACACACGCTCCACCAACGACTTGGTAAGGTACAAAGTGTGAATTCCATGGATTAGCACCATGTTCACATTTTCCTAAAATAACTAAGATTGGGAATTAAAAGAGTTTAGTTACTTTATAATATTCATTATACTTTTAATGAGGATTTAAAGTCATTGTTCTACCCGTTCGGCTAACGACCCTCCACTGATCAAGCAAGCGGTGGGTGAGAGTATACACCCATTAAGTCGCCATTTTATAGGCAACAAGCTTATACCCACCTTATAGACCGGCTTCGTGAATGAGGCCTACTAACGGTAAAACGACTTATTCTTATACATATATATAATAATTAACCATTAATGTTATAAATAGTATAAGGGTTGAATTTTAACTATTAAAACTCTAAGGTTTGGAATTAAAGTTTATTAAAGTGTGCGAAACTTTACAAATTCCAAAACTTGAGAGCAAGTTTTGTAACTTGGCAAAACTCTTCATTTCATAACTTATGAATTAAAGGTTCATAAAAATGAAGACTCTTCATTTTCATGTAACTTATGTGTTTTAAGTGTGTGTTAAATGAAAGTGACCTTTGGTAATCCATAACTTGAGGAAAAATTATGGACTCCATTAAAACACATAAATGATAAAGAATTAATCCTAAACAATTCAGCAAATAATTCCTATCATTTTCTAAATTCATAAGAACATGAACATGATCATCAAAAATTCAAGAATTATATGAACACATAAAATCATGGAATTTTGATATATGCTATTGTAAATGGATTAGAACAACCATTACTCCAACTAAAATAAGTTTTATAACACCAAAACAATTTAGGGTAATGTTTCTAGTCCATTTCCAGCAGCAAAAGTCGAGGTTCTGCATTCTTTTTATCCTACTCGTCGAGTGCATGAACTGACTCGTCGAGTAGGTTGAATTTTGCCTTGGACTCATCGAGTCCCCCCAATGGACTCGGCGAGTCCACCATGCAGACAGCAATGATTTCGACTTTTTTCACTATTTTGCATCAAGTATCAAACAAGCAAGCCTAGGCTCTGATACCACTATTGGGTTTTGAGCAATCTAACACTTCCTAAGTGTGCATGCAACCCTAATAAACCTTGGATCTATGTTTGTCTAAATACATGCAAAATAATAATTTTCCAAGGTTTATAACCTATCTAACATGGCATGGGGAACATTTCAACATAAAAGAGTTAGAAGAGATTACATACCTTTTGGTGAGTTTGGTTCTAAGGGGTTTGAGGGCCAAGCACCAATAGTGTGAATGCCTCAAATGGAATCAAAAACACCACAAACTCTTGGAAAACTTTGATGAGAGTATACACCTTGTATAAATCGGCCACACACATGCACACACACACTAGTTCACTAGTTTTCTCTTAGGCTCCATTTCATGCTCCATAAGCATGCTTATATAGTGTGCATGGTTAGGGTGAAACCCTAATAACCCATGTCTTTTCCTTTTCCAAGGATCCATGGGTTAAAAGCTCCATGGATCATCCATGGACTTCCACATAAGCCTAGCCCATTAACAAATGAGTATTAGCCCACACTATATAAAACAAATAGCCCATAATTTAATTAGTATTCCTTTTAATCTCTAAATTAATTCATAATTAATTTAAGACTAAAACTAATTAAATAACGTAACTTCATATTAATATATTATAACTCATAATATATTAATAAACATATGTGTATAACTCTCATAAAATTATCCATAATAGTTTGGATGAGATGCAACCCAAATGGACCATGTCGGTCGGGTCAAGTATATACCAAATAAGTTATGGACTTAGACACCTTATCCAACAATAGTAACAGAGAAATGAATGGTTGGTTCTGTTGTAGTGGGAGGGATGATTATAGGAACCGAAAATGGGACCGTCTGTTTCGGTGATGGGGGTGGGGTAGGAATTTTAGGAGAAGGTGGTGGAGAGGGTGATTTTGTAATTTTGGTAGATGCTGGTGGAGAGGGAAGATGAGTGGCTGCAGGAGAGGATGGTTGTTGAGGAGACTGAGCAGGAGTTGGCTCTGTTGGAGAAGCATGAGGAGCAGCATCCTCTGTGTTGGATTGGTCATGTGGAGCAGAGCCAAGAGAAGGGGATCCTTTGGCCCTTTTAGCCATCTTCTTAACTTTCTTGGATTTGGACCGAGAAGGTTCATCTGCATCATGTTTACGCTTGGAGGATCTTGGCTTTCTCTCTTTTTCGAGTCAGATTCTTTCTTATCGTGTTTCTCCTTTTTACTAGCCCTCTTGCCTCGGTTGGCAGGTTGATCAAGGGCTTCCAATGTGGCTTTTTGTTCGTCGGACAGAACCCTTGGAGGCAAGGGAGTTCTGGTGCTATAGTTCGCCATGATCTGGCTGTGAGGCGTGACACATCTGTACATGGATTCAGGGATTAATCCATAATGTAGAAACTTACTTGGATCAGAAACGATAATCTTCTTCGTGTGGTAAGAGGCAATTGAAGCCACAAGAGCATCCTTCATCACAGGGATTTCTAGGGAATCCATGGCCTTCTTCGTGATGAGCGTCCAGAAACGTCCGCAAGAGATCTCGGAGTACTGGGTGGTGGTGTTTAGACTCTGAACGACTTGAGACCAGATTATGGAGCCATAATCGAGGTTGATGCCGTTGTAAAGACCATAGAGAATGGTGAGAAATCCTTTACTCGTGGTATCAGAACCACCACAACGTTCTGCTAAACCCTTGATTAAAAGGGTAAGCAAGCCATTCCATTGAGAAGGAAGACAGGATTTCTTGACCTTCGCGATTGTTGTAAGAACATCGGTATAGCCCATCTCGTACATCATCGAGAACAGTTGGGTAGTAGTGACAAAATCCGGTGAGATGACGGAAGAATCAACTGCAAGCCCTAGAAGAGAGCAAAACTTGGTTTCTGAAATGGAGGTTTTCTTGTCATGGATGGTGAAGTAGATGTGATCTTTGTGTTTGTCATAACTTGCTGTTGTGTAGACTTGAGAAAGCAGGGACATCAGAACGGCTTCCACCTGCGTGAGTGCCAACAGCAATGGGGAATATTTGAGACATTCCACCACATGGAGCATGTACGCATCATATAAGAAAGGGGTCATCTCGATAATCATATTCTGATTAGGCTTGATGGAAAGCAAAGATGAAGAGGCAGTTTGATCTTGTGCAGAAGAAGAAGTCGCCATTGTTGAATTGAAGAAGAAGATGAACAGTGGAAACTTTTCAGAGAGAGAGATTACGTGAGTGGTAAATGCCAAAGAACACGATAACCCCTTATTTATACCGTTCACTGGAGAGAGAAAATCGTGATGATGAGGGAACCAAAACGTCGCCTGAAAAAGCGTGATTGGATGTTATGGTTTATCCCAAGAATACGTCAGCACACGTGGGTGTGAAACGAATCAACTGCACGCGCCCAAATCATATTTTTGTACCATTTCAAATCCCTTGTGCCCTTGTTTGGTTACAATTGTAACTTAAAACCACATACCAAACAGCAATCAGAATGTTGGAAAAATGAATTTTCGTGCATAAGAGTGTGAAAGATAAAGAATTAAAGCAAAGGTGTTTGAGATGTGAGTGTTGTCTATGAAGAAGACAGAAGGCGGAAGATTCCGGGCAAGAATCACTTCCTTCAAAGCCAAGAGAGACTTGAAGTGCTTGTGTGGTTTCCCTAGAAATACGATCAATTGTCTGTTAATAAACAATGAAAGGCATCTTTTGAGCATAGGCTGTGGGGTGGTTGTCCTCTAACCGAACATCAAGTCTCAACTGAGTGTTGGCAGAGGTACCTGTGAGACCGATGTGATCTGTTGAACAGGTAGGTGGGAATTATCTAGTGACAAGCATGGGATAAACAGAAATCTCAAAAAAAATAAACTGGACCTCTTTGGGAAGAAATGTCTTAGGAAGAGACGATCTCATAAAAGATCACGCAAAAAGAAAATGAGATTTCCAAGTAACATTTTGAGTATAACACACACCGTCAATTCATTTTAGGTATTGAATGTTGGGTTTCACTAGGAACGTGGTAAACGAATCCAAGATCATAAACACAGATGTTGTGTAACCATAAGCTTCAGTGGTAAAGACCGAAAGCATCAAGGGTTACTTTAGGGAATCGAAGGTAAATGTAGAATTTGAGGAGGTGGTTAAGAGACTGAATGTACCTTCTGCTACAAAAGTGGGACAAAGCAGAGCAACTCATGTTTCAAATGAGAAGAGTAAGGTAGCTCTAGACCGAGTGTTAAAAAATAGCCTGATCGGGAAGAAACGATAGGTATTGATCGAATCATTAAGGCTTACTCAATGTCATAGAGGCTTGTGACAACATACAGCAGCATGCTTCTAGGGACGACTAACTAGTCTGAGAGAAAAATAGAACATACCTGGGTGAACACTATCGAAGGTGATACTTGAAGTTACCTGCACAAAGCAAATACCAACCAGAACTTGCGAGTAGTCGAAAATGAATAAGAAAACGGAATAAAAAGGAAAGATAAAATATTTTTGTGATTTTGGAATGTTTCTGAAAAAGAAATAAAAACAGGAAGATAAAATATTTTTGTGATTTTGAAATTTTTCTGAAAAAGAAATAAACACAGAAAGATAAAATGTACAACATAAAAAAAATGATGAAGCAGAGATAGACCGAGCGATCTGTGTATTTCGGTGACATGAAAATTTCAGAACAGAGAGGAACCGAGCGGTCTGTCTATTTCGGTTCCATTAGATCACCAGAGCAGAGAGAGACCGAGCGGTCTGTCTACTTCAGTTCCATTAAATCTTCAGAGCAGAGAGAGACCGAGCGGTCTGTCTACTTCGGTTCCATTAAATCTTTAGAGCAGAGAGAGACCGAGCGGTCTGGCTATTTCGGTTTCTGATTCTTAGTTAGAGATTTGAGGATTTGGGACCGACTCTCCTACCATCATACCTAAGCCTTGTAGAATTTTGTTGAAAGTCGCTTCAGGAAGAGCTTTGGTAAAGACATCAGCCAACTGATCAGTGGTTCGAACAAAGTGTACTTCAACGTTTCCATCTTCCACGTGATCTTTGATGAAGTGATACCTTAGTGCGATGTGCTTGGTCTTGGAGTGTTGCACTGGGTTATGACAAATCCTAATTGCACTTTCAGAGTCACAATATAGTGGGATCTTTTTCATATTGAGTCCATAGTCTCGGAGTTGACTCTGGATCCAAATCACTTGAGAGGTATAGGAAGCAGCGGCGATGTATTCTGCTTCAGAAGTAGACAAAGACACGCACGTTTGTTTCTTTGACTGCCAGCTAACTAACTTCCCATCGAGGAATTGGCAGCCGCCAGTGGTGCTTTTCCTGTCGAGACCACAACCACCAAGGTCTGCATCTGAGTAGGCTTGAACGAAGAAGCTTGAGTTAGAAGGATACCACAAACCTACAGAGGTAGTTCTTTTGAGATAACGTAATATGTTCTTCACTGCAAGCATGTGAGGCTCCCGAGGATTTGCCTGAAACCGAGCACAGTAACAAACAGAAAACATTATGTCAGGCCTGCTAGCAGTAAGATACATTAAAGAGCCTATCATTTGACGATATAGTGTAATATCAACAGCCGGTTTATCCAGGGATGGGGTGAGCTTAGTGCTGAACACCATTGGGACTTTGACTTTTGAATCTCCGATCATGCCAAATTTAGCTAAGAGAGTCTTTGTGTAAGCTTCCTGGTTGATAAAGATGCCTTCAGGTCCCTGTCTAATATTTAAACCAAGAAAAAAGTTAATGGGACCCATCGAGCTCATTTCAAATTTAGTCTCCATCAGCTTCCTGAATTCAGTTGTTAGGCTAGGATTCGTGGAGCCAAAGATGATATCATCGACATAAATTTGAACGATCATAAGGTGGTTACCTTCCTTTTTGCGAAAGAAGGTTGGGTCAACTGATCCTTGTTTGAATTTGGACATCTTTAAAAATTTAGTCATCGTTTCATACCAGGCTCTCGGTGCTTGTTTCAGACCATACACGGCTTTATCCAAAATGTAACAATGATTGGGATACTTTTCATTCACGAATCCAGGAGGTTACTCCACATACACAGTTTCTTCGAGATCACCATTGAGAAATGCACACTTGACGTCCATTTGAAAGACCTCAAAGTTTTTGTGAGCAACGTAGGCAAGAAATATTCTCACTGACTCCAGCCTAGCTACAGGAGCGAAAGTCTCTTCATAGTCAATGCCTTCCTCCTGACAGTATCCTTTTACGACCAGATGTGCTTTGTTTCTTATAACGTTCCCTTCCTTGTCAAGTTTGTTCCTAAAGACCCATTTGAGACCAACAACTGAGGCATCTGGAGGAGTTGGAATAAGTCGCCAGACTTTGTTCCTTTCAAATTCATTCAGTTCGTCTTGCATAGCTTGAACCCAATCGGAGTGATCAAGAGCAGTATTAACTGTATTTGGTTCAACTTTTGATACGAATGAGTTAAACATGCAGAATTCGACTTTTGAGAACAAGGATGCTTGTTTTGCCTTGAGTTGTGATCGAGTCAGAACTGTTTTTGAGATATTACCAACAACTTGAGTGACAGGATGATCTCTGGTCCATTTGGTGAGAGGAGGGAAGTTTGGATCAACAGATGGATATAATTCAGCATTTATCATTTCTTCTGGTTCGGACAGACTGTCGAAGTCGTATGACATATCAGCATGCTCCTCCTCGACAGATGATCTTACAGGAATGTCTTGTGAATCTTGAGCTATAGTGGTTTATTGAGGTGTTGAGCATTCGGGCGTTGAGGCACCTTCGGTTGGTGAGGCCCTTTCAGATGACGACACATGTTCGGTTGGTGAGGCACTTTCGGTTGGTGAAGCACTTTCGGTTGGTGAAGCACTTTCGGTTTGAGACCTTGGCTCCCCCTCAACTTCTGAACTTGGTTGGGATGAAGGTGGATCCTCCCCCTCGACTGATTGTGGACACTCCCCCTCGACTGATGCATTATGCTGGGGTGGGTCTTGTGTACCTGATTCTTCTTCATTCATTCTTCTTGCAGCATCTTCAATAAGTTGCTTCAAGTGATCTACCCTGTTATCTGCTGCACTGGCCTCAGAAAGAGTGGCCTTCTCTGGTTCATCAAAGAGCTCCATGAATTTCTCGAATAGATTAGCGATCGAGGCTGTGACTTGGCCAGTTTGAGGAAAGATTTCTCCAGCTGTGTCTGTGTTAGCCTTTAGCTTTTTAACATAGCTATCATCAAAAGTCACGTAGTAAGTTTCTTCTATTCTCCTTGAACGCTTGTTTAACACCCTGTACGCTTTGGAAGTAAGAGAATAACCCAGAAATATCCCTTCGTCGGCTTTGACATCAAACTTGTTGCAGTGTTCTTTTGAATTGAAAATGAAACACTTGGAACCAAACACATGGAAAAACTTCACGTTCGGCTTCCTGTTGTTGATGGTCTCATAAGGAGTGAGAGTGAAGCGCTTGTTAAGATAAGACCCGTTCTGTGTAAAACAAGCAGCAGAAATAGCATCAACCCAAAAATATAAAGGTAAGGAAGCAAAACTTAGCATTGTTCGGGCAGCTTCACATAAGGATCGGTTTTGTCTTTTGACAATCCCGTTCTGTTGAGGTGTGTAGGGAGCTGAGAAGTTGTGACTGATTCCCTTTTCTTCCAGGAATTCTTCAAATTCTTTATTTTTGAACTCCAACCCATTGTCGCTTCTGATATTACGAACGACCTTCTTCAACTGTACTTCAATCTGCTTGATGAACACTTTTAGCTTGTGAGTCGCTTCAGATTTAAGCTTCAGAAAGAACACCCATGTAAAACGTGAAAAGTCATCAACAATAACAAGAATATACTTGCTACCACCAATGCTTTCTATAAAAGATGGACCACATAAATCAATATGAAGTAATTCTAGTGGTTCAACAACTTTAGTGTTAATTATAGATTGATGACTTTGACGACTCTGCTTCCCCATTTCACATGCGGCACATAGATGATCTCTATCATACTTGAGCAATGGAAGACCTCTAACGTGACCTCCAGTTACAAGTTTGTTGATATCTTTGAAGTTGAGATGAGATAGTCTTCGGTGCCATAGCCAGCTTTCGTCAGATTGTGCTTTGGATAATAGGCAGATGGCTGGGTTTCCTTTGATTGGTTTGAGATTTAGGGGAAACATTTCACCTTTGCGCTCTGATTTGAGAATAACTTTGTTCGTCTTCTTCTCAATAATTTTCGAACCTTCATCATCGAATGAGACCTTGATACCAGTACCTCCAACAAGCTGAGATACACTGATGAGGTTGTGTTGTAGTCCCTCTACATATGCAACTTTCCTGATTGAGATATCACCGTTTGTAATCATCCCGTAGCCTTTGATGGTGCCGAAGGAGTTGTTCCCAAATTTGACGTTTCTACCATTTGAAAGAGATTTGAATTCCCTTAGCTCTTCCTTCCTTCCTGTCATGTGACGCGAGCAGCCACTATCAATGTACCATTCTTCGTCAAACTGCTCATCACTGATAACCTGTACAAATTAAACAGATTTAGGAACCCAAATTTTCTTGGGTCCACGTGATCCTTTCACAGAAACAGGAGCAGAAAAAGAGATATCAACAAAAAATGTTCTTTTTATCGAAGTTGTTTCATTTTTCTTTTTGATGGTGTAAACTTTAATCTTTGTGAGATCTAGAGATTTTGGTTTAGTCTCTGATTTAACTGACGAAATCTCAGATTTTCCTTTCAGGTCAATTGGAGAATTAGAATGAGATTGAGAAGAGGAATGATTGGAAGAATTAGAATGAGATTGAGAAGAAGAATGAGAATTAGAATGAGAGAATTTAGACTCAGATGATTTCTTGATTTGATATTCTAGGTGACTCTTTTGGTTTTGATTATCAGTGGTACCGAACCTAGACTTTTGGTCTCTTTTGCTCTCCGAACCGAACCTGTGCTTTCGGTTGATATCATTTTCTGAACCGAATCTATGCGTTCGGTTGTTGTTTTGCTCAGAACCGAGACTCTGCTTTCGGTTATTGTTTCGCTTAGAACCGAGACTCTGCTTTCAGTTGTTGTTTTGTTCTGAACCGAACTTCTGCTTTCGGTTGTTGTTACCCTCCGTCGATCCAACAGGATTTTTCGTTGGTTTCAAATTCTTGTCTTGATGTGAGAAATAGGCATTTTGCGATTGCCAAAATTGTTTTCTTTCTGAGAGATTCTTCCTGTATCTCTGATTCCTTTCCCGTTTTTGACTTGTCATCTGCTTTGGTTGATGATGGATGTTAGCTTTATGTTTTTGATTTTCATTGGCTGATCCACTCTGAACCGATGTTGTTTCACTTGGAGATGTGACTTCTTTTGCAGGAATTTCTTTCTCTTGAGGGACATCTTTAGTTCCACTGGTACTTGCCACGTTGAAGCCATCAGGTTTATTTAAAGGTTCTGGTATGTATCTGCCTTTGCTTTTCCATGAAGTCCTTTCAGACAGACCTACCGTTTCATCAGCATTGTTAATGGGAGCTGACCAGAAGAACTCGTCACAGCCATCAGCACTGTCTTCGTTCACAATAGCTGTTAGTTCAGCAGTCTGATGTTCTGTTACACCTGTGACTTTGTACACCTGATTCGGAGTGGTTCTAACTTTTTGGTATACGACTGCCTTCTCTTCAAGAATCGGGGACTTTTGTTGGGACAACCGAGCAAACTCCACAGAATTTTCTGAAATAAGATTTTTGTGGTTCTCGGGTTCATTCTTGACAAATTCTGAACAATCAACTGTGTCCTCTACAGAAATTTCACTCATATTATCGTCTTCATTAAGCTCAGATGCATTTTCAACATCAATCTTATTTTCTGAGCTTAAATTGACATTCAGTGAGTCGAATTTTTGTATGGTTTCGGTTCTTAGCTTCAGTTTATCATTTTCATCCAAAAGATTTTTGAGCATGTTCTTGTGGTCCTTGGATTTTATGAAAGATTCTATTTTTTCCAGTCCATACAAATATGTTGGATTAACATCCTCAAACGAAATAATACTCTCACAATTATAAGCATCAGCATCAATTTCATCTTCCTTAAACTCAAGAAAGGGTAAAATCATGCGATGAATCTTTTGCCCTATTGCACAATTCAAATGAAGCTGAGTAATATTAGAATAAAGACGTTTGCCAATTAGACAAAAAACATTTCGCTGTTTCAAAAGCTTTAAATTGTCTCTTTGCAAATAAATGTTTTCATCTTTTATTTTGATTAACTCCGACTCCTTCAGTTCGATCCACATCCGTCGTTCCTCACTCTTCGAAGACACCCTGGTTAATTGATCAGTTAGGTTAGAATTGGTGACCCGAGTTTGAGTTAAACTACTATCTAGATGAGAGATTCTCGAATTAACACTTTTTAATTCCTTTTCATAAGAGCATAGTGGGACTTCAAATGAGACAAAAACTGATTGTACCTTCTTGATCAGTTCATCAAGTTCGCTGAACTGCACGCTGAGTGGTTTGGCAGTAAAGCACAGATTCTGCTGTTCCTTGTCATCATTCCCACCATCAGTGTTGTATCCCCTCATCTGGGAAACGTCGGACACCATCAAGCATCTTCCTCCACTGCTTTCTTCTATCGCTACATAAGCCTTTCCATGTGAAGGCTTCCTCACTTCATCATCTTCTGAGTCGGTTGACCATACCTCAACGCCACCGAACTCATCATCAGCTACCGAACCCTGCACAATTAAAGCATTCATAGAAGGATTAGCAGCAGATTTCTTCTTCCTTAACTCATCAAGCTTTTTCAACAACGTGGCTTCTTCATCATTTTCCTCGTCCTTTTCTGCCATCTTTTTGAGGACGCAATCTTTTGCATAGTGGTTCTTTCCTCCACAATAATAGCAGCTTACTCCAGAATCTCCTTCAGCCTTCGGTTCCTTCTTTGATTCTTCAGCTTTCGGTTCATCTTTGACCTTTTCAGCGCTATAGCTTCCTGGCCAGTTTCGGTTCATGTTGTTGGGGAATCTCTTCTTGATGAATTTCTTAGGGTTTGACACCATCATAGCATAGTCTTCAGACGTGAGATCATAATCATCCAAGTTGAGATCTTCGTCCTCTATCACAGCTTTGCATTTCGACAGGAGGGCCAACAAACCTAGACTTGAAACCACGGTTTTCTCCTGCAGTACGATCTTTTCTTGAGATTTTAGGATGCCCACCAGTTTCGCCAAAGAATAGGATTTGAATTGCTCGTGTGCTTTAACTGTGGACACGATTGCTCTCCACTCAGACCTGAGTCCATTCAAAAACGTAACCTTCTGTTCAATAAGCTTCCTTTCTATGTCATGTTTGATCATCTTGCTAAGAAGATGATTGAAGCGATCGAACGTTTGAGTCACCGTTTCTTCTGCTCCTTGCTTGAATTCACCAAACTCAGACAAGAGTAAGGTTTGAATGGAGTGTTCAAGATCTTCATCTGTAGAGTACAATTCACGTAGCCTGTCCCATATTTCTTTTGCAGTCGTGCATGAACTTACTAGCCTAAAAGTATCGGATTGAAGAGCAAATCTAATCAATCTTAGCGCTTTGATATTGCACTGAAATTTAACTTTTTCATCTTGCGCTACATCTTAACATCTTTCAGAAGATCATTATACTCCTTTTGAGTTTTAATAATCCTTGCAGTTGCTGAATGAGAAAACGGTCCAGAGATAATTGCTTCCCAGATGACGTATCCATTATCCTCAGATCCTATGACATAATCTTCAAAGTGATTTGCCCAGACTTCATAATCATGGGTGTACAGGATGGGAATCTTCGTTGTTGATCCAATGCTGTTTGAAATATTGATGGGATTGGATTGCGACTCGTCCATAATTGATCGAATAACCTATTCAAAGATCAGACTTGTAATATATCAAATTAGGGCAAAAACAATAAATATTGAGATACGTCAATTATGAGACAACGGCTCAATAAATATCAATGAATGTGGAATAACCCTAATCGAACCTTTTTCACAGAAAAGAAGTGTATCGATTACACAGCCTCCTGCTCTGATACCAATTGATGAGTTTAAAACAAACTTGAAGATCGATTAGATCTATGAAACAGGTAGAGAAACAATCAGATAAACAATTAAGAACAAGCTAATGGATCAAAAGGTGTCGAATGATTTAATAAACAATCCTCAGAAGAGCTCGATAAAGAACATCAACTGTAGAGGATTTTAGGGTTTACAAATAATCAATGAGAGTGACGACCTGTATTATACGCATACATGCATGCATATATTTATAATACAACCCTAACAGTTTTCCTAAGAAAAAGAAGGCTATTCTAGATAAACACGGATTGACAAGCCCAATCCGGCAGTAAAACATAAGGGCCCAAGACGCAACACAATAATCTTCAACACTTTTCTCTGGAAGTTAAAACCTATTCTAAAACCTCATAGACTAAAAACCAAATTTCAAGTTTGTATTATAAAAAATATATCACAAGGTTACAGTATTTAATAATATGTTGTTATTTGATACGTAATATTATGAAAATGTATGAAATATTCTAATATTAAAGTGTAATATTTTAAATTGTGTTATAACCTATAAAATGAACTTATATTACATAATATTCTAATGTTATATTTAATATTCTAAATATAAATACCATTCTAACAAAATAATTTAACTAGGTTGTCTACATTCAAGTTACAACTTAATATTCTTATAAAATAATATTATAGGATGTTTGTATATGTATAACATTCTAATAGAATGTAACACTAAATGATTATATGAACATCAAATATCGAACTAGAATATAACAATATATATGTAAGAAAATTAAAATAATGCACTACTTATTTGTAAATACCAATGTAAAAGTAAAAACTTAGAATATAGTGTTTTCGTTTTATTCAATTACCTCAAATACATCACTTGAAACCAAACAAACAAAATATAAGCAAATTTATAACATCCCACTACATTGAATGAGACACTTCAGAAAACTATTATCGAGCCACATTCTCTACAGTTCCATTCAAGACTTACCTAAAAAGTTGTAATGATAAAAAACATGAAAGTTTTAACTAATTTCATAACTGTATGTACCACTTTACACTTTGAAAGGGGTTTGATGGGTATTAGGATATATATATGCTGCAATAATAATGTTTAAAGTTGCACAAATGTAGGGAACAATTTCATCAAGAAAGAAATAAAGAGAGTGCAGTGAGTAAATTAAAACAAACATCCTCTTTACAAATTTCGATTCTAAAGGTGAACCAAGTCCTCATCATTCGTCAACTTCTAAGCCACTTTAACTCTTTATGGACCAAGCACCATTGAAACCAACATGTCAATATGCTTCTTAGAGTTCTCATCATTAATTAATGGTGGCAAGATATGGATGATATGCTTCTTCCAACATATACACTGAACATTTGCATCGATGACAATTGTATGTCCTTCAGTCACTGACAAAAAGAAGAAGTACACCAGTCATCACTAAGTTAAGAATAATCAGCTTGGAATTTGGGGTTAATATCATTAAATAGTAACAATGTTTAAGGGTGGGAAGGAAGGAGTGATATATCATACTCTACATCAGACTCTTTATTCATTCAGGATTTTCATCAAACAGGTAGAGTGCATGTAAAATGTAAGAGAATTGGCTCAAGAACAATAATAGTTATGTACATACCTCATTGATTTTATACAATGAACACAAAATAACACGAAGATACATTGTTTTTGCTTGCTTATCTTCATTTAATATGTGCTCAAATGCACAGAAAAAAACCAAAAGCTTGATATTGATAATCGATGGCTGAAATCAAATACTTGAATTGATAATAGATTTAAGATGAATCTAAATTGATAAAACACCTTATTTGAGAGTAAAATTGAAGCATCAATACGATGGATATCGATATCAGTTGATGAATGGCTAAAAGTCGTTGATCAAAATCTCAGGGGAAGCAAAATCAAACCTTGATCAATTGATGAAATCATGATGTAGAGTAAAAAGCAAAACTTGAAAGATCGTTAGCAATTGTTGAAGATGAAGATTAGTAGAAATCGACTGAACACTTGAACTTCTACCTTGGAT
Source organism: Lactuca saligna (assembly GCF_052625555.1). Lineage (NCBI taxonomy): Eukaryota > Viridiplantae > Streptophyta > Magnoliopsida > Asterales > Asteraceae > Lactuca > Lactuca saligna. The sequence goes on along the minus strand of NC_136421.1, from coordinate 48,376,912 downwards.
GAAATCGATGATCACAGAGCTAAAATCAATAACAATCTTGTAATGAATTGTTGATGTCGATAGATGAACATAAACCTCAATCACTCAAATCGAAGCAAATATAAGATTGATTAGCATGAATCGGAGATTAAGGAATGTTGACCGATTAGTATGAATTGGTAGAAAGAATCGAAGCAACTGGGTTTTGTGATAACGTGAAGATAACAAATCTGATGATCTAAAATTTAACCTAGTGTCTAATCTATCCCTAATTAACTAATATTTTAGATTAATTAGTGTTAATCACGTTTTCTTATGAGCCACAAGATCAGTTTTGATCAAAGGCTTAGATTTGGTCCTCATGTCTCACAAAATATAGGTGGTCTCAAATGAACCTCTATATATATATATATATATATATATATATATATATATATATATATATATATATATATATATATATATATATATATATATATATATATATATATATATATAATTTTTTCAACGAAAATAGCCTAGGTAAGAAAATTAAGTGCATGCATACCCTTATTCTCCATTAGATATGTCAAGATATGTGACTCTTCTTTGACATTGACTAACCTATTTTATTTTTAAGCTTGCAACCATCTTCTTGGTAAAAAACAAAAAGACAAAAAAAAATAAAAAATAAAAATAAAAATCATTCATATCCTTACAACTTCAAATATTACTTTTATATCCTTATAAATTTTAAAACAACATATAAGTCCACCTACAACTATAAAATTCACATTTATATGTAACATCCGAAATCTTGAAGAGAAATTGTGAGAAAAAACCCTAATTCTAGATCAACTCGACGAGTTGGAGGGACCAACTTGTCGTGTTAAAGATGGATGGATTGTGAGGGTTTAATGAACCAACTCGACAAGTTGGGGAGCCTCAACTCGACGAGTTGACAGCTTGGAATGAAACCCTAATTTTTAGGGTCTTACACCCTATTTAAATGTAACGTCATAAAATTTCCAACCAAAAATTTTCGTTTTTACAACCATCAAAACATGAGTAATAAGTTTAAATTCCAAAGTAACAATGTAGTCACAACCGATTACATAACAAAAGATAAAATAGTTTTCCCCGAGTGTGTGTACGGTCACGCTGGCGCCTTTCCACGGTCCTCACTCGTACCTGAAACACATAATACAACAACTGTAAGCATAAATCTTAGTGAGTTCCCAAAATACAACATACGCACATACGCCTTTCCAGGCCTTGACCTTCCGGTCCATGTGTCTCAGGGGACTTCCGTCCCGACTGGGTAAACCTTCCGGTCCTACCCACGTCCACCCTTACAGTCCATATGACCACGCCTTCCGGCCCATATCAAACATATCATACATGAAACATATAGCAAATAACTTAACACACATAAGGCATATATTTCATATCAGATTCGACCTTCCGGTCACATAGTCAAAACCCTTCCGGGTACAGTATAGTGAGAAGACTCACCTCGTATGCCTCGCTAAGTCACTAATCGTGAATCCTAGAATCACTCGGGCTCGAACCCTCGAGCTGCAATCCTCCTATAATATTACAAATATATAATTATTACTTGTACCACTAAGGTGGACCATCCATATCAAGTCAACACAGGTTGACTTGGTCAGCAGTCTTTAGACAATTTGGACCAGACTCGGCGAGTCCACAGTAGCGACTCGGCGAGTCTACGCGTTTTTACCAACTCTCAAGAATTTTCCCTTTGACTCATCGAGTACTCCCCCGACTCGACGAGCTCCACCTGGGCCTGAATCACAGGGCCACCGCGACTCAACTCGCCGAGTCGAAGGTCGACTCGGCGAGTCCCAACCTGACTCGGTCCACCTGTCAAAACCTTTCCAACTCTCTGCGACTCACTGAGTCGCCCATAACTCGGTCCGGACTACACACAGGATGGTCTCAAGGACAATCTTCAAGCGACTCGTCGAGTCTGTTCTTCAGACTCGGCGAGTCCATGCCATGCACCAGCTAAAACTGGCTTTTGCGGTCAGATCCGTTCCATACATACATAGATCTGGCCTTCCTAAGCTTATTTGTCACGTAAAGTCTCAGTCTTGGTTGCCATGCAATGCATACAAGGCTTATTTTGAAGAAACAACCACTTATTTGGCAAGTTTAGCTTCTAACTCAAAAGAATGGACATAAAGCTTGTCATGAGGGGTCTCCTGGACCTACTTAAGTCCAGATCTAGGTTCCATGTCTCCATGGGACCTCTCATACTTCTTATTCAAGCCAAGAAATGCAAGAAGAAACCCTAGATTTGGCCCATCAACACAAAACACGAAGATTGGCTCAGAAAATTACCTCAAGAAGACCCCCTTGAAGAAATAGCAACAGATCTAAGGTCCCCAACACCTCAAGCTTGCTCCTCTCCCTCCTTTCCTTGCAATATCACACAAAATGATGAACAAAAGGCCTTCAAACACACTCACAAGGGCTTACAGACGTATGGAGGCTCTTAGGGTTCAAGGTGGCCGCATATGAGGGCCATAAGGTCCTTTAAATAGGGATTAGGACCGGGAAATCAGGGTTTCATCAAGCAGCGCGGACTCGCCGAGTCCATCCCTTGGACTCGCCGAGTCCGGATGCGAACCCCCGCTCAAAAACGCGACCCGACTCGGCGAGTCGACTACCAACTCGCCGAGTCCCCTCACAGAATGATAAAAATATATGAAATGGAGATACCTGGGGATTCGGGCTGTTACAAATCTCCCCCACTAGAATAAGACTTCGCCCTCGAAGTCCCGCTTAGGCAAAAAGCTCCGGATGCTGCTCCCGCATCTCCTGTTCCGGCTCCCAGGTCATCTATGATCCCTTCCGATGCTGCCACTGAACCAATACCAGGGGTACCTCCTTGTTTCTCAAAACCTTGATCTTCCGATCTTTGATGGCCACAGGTCTTTCAGCATAATTCAGACTTGCATCCACCTGAATATCCCCGAACGAAACCACCGCTAATTTGTCGGCTATACATTTCCGCAGTTGCGACACATGGAAAGTATCGTGAATCTGTCCCAACTCTGCTGGCAAGTCTAAACGGTAAGCTACCCGACCCACCCTTGCGATCACACGGAAAGGACCAATATACCGGGGCCCCAGCTTGCCCCTCCTCCTGAACCGAATCACTCCTTTCCAAGGAGAGACCTTCAGAAGCACGAGATCACCAACTTGAAACTCAAGCTTGGACCGTCGCCTGTCTGCATAACTCTTCTGCCGGCTCTGAGCGGTCAACAACCTTTGCCTGACCATCTGAATTTGCTCAGTCGTCTGAAGCACGATCTCCGTGCTACCCATAACCTGTTGTCCCACCTCACCCCAACAAATGGGGGTGCGACACCTCCACCCATACAACAGTTCAAAGGGCGGCATACCAATGCTCGAATGATGGCTGTTGTTATACGAGAACTCTGCTAAAGGCAGATAGGTGTCCCAGCTCCCTCCGAAGTCCAACACACATGCCCGAAGCATGTCCTCGAGTGTCTGAATTGTCCGTTCACTCTGGCCGTCTGTCTGAGGATGATATGCCGTATTGAAATGTAACTTAGTACCCAACTCTTCATGGAATTTCTTCCAGAACCTGGAAGTGAAACGCACGTCGCGGTTCGAAATAATCGAGATCGGCACCCCGTGCCGAGATACTACTTCCCTCACATATATCTCAGCCAACTTCTCCACAGAAGAGCTCTCACTAATAGCTAGAAAATGAGCGCTCTTTGTCAGCCGATCCACAATTACCCAAATCGCATCGACTCCTCTCGCCGTTCGCGGTAGCTTGGTGATAAAATCCATAGAGATTTGTTCCCACTTCCATTCGGGAATCTCTAGCGGTTGCAGCTTACCGTGCGGTCGCTGGTGTTCGGCCTTGACCTGCCTACAAGTCAAGCACCTCTCGACGAACCAAGCGACATCCCTTTCATACATGGCCACCAGTACTCCTTCTTGAGATCCAAATACATTTTCGTAGCACCAGGATGAATCGAGAATTTCGATCGATGTGCTTCCTCCATCAAAATAGTGCGCGCACCGCCCACAAACGGCACCCAAATCCGTCCCTGACAAGTCATAAGCCCTCGACCATCCGTAACAAATCCTGATACCTGACCTACCACCCGTTCCTTCTTCTGGTGTTCCGGCTTTGCGGCCTCCATCTGAGCCCCTCGAATAATGTCCAGAATCGGGGTCAAAACCGTCAACCTCGTACAAATATCTCGGATAGGGGCGTTATCCGCCCTACGGCTCAATGCGTCGGCTACCACATTAGCCTTGCCCGGGTGGTACAGGATCTCACAATCGTAATCCTTCACCACATCCAACCACCTCCTCTGCCGCATATTCAGATTTGGCTGATCCATCAAGTATTTCAAGCTCTTATGGTCCGTGTAAATCGTACACCGAACCCCGTACAAATAGTGTCGCCAGATCTTGAGGGAAAACACCACCGCCCCCAATTCCAGGTCGTGCGTGGGATATCTCGACTCATGAGGCTTCAACTGCCTCGAAGCGTACGCTATCACATGACCCCTCTGCATAAGTACCGCCCCCAAACCCGATATAGAGGCATCACAGTATACCACAAAATCCTCCATCCCTTCCGGGAGTGCAAGCACCGGAGCCTCGCACAATTTCTGACGAAGCGTCTCAAATGAGGACTGCTGCTCCGGTCCCCATGAAAACGCAACACCCTTCCGGGTCATCCTAGTAAGTGGCACAGCGATCTTGGAGAAATCCTTGATAAATCTGCGGTAATATCCAGCCAAACCCAGAAAACTCCTGATCTCGGTGGGCGATCTCGGCACCTCCCACCTCAACATCGCCTCAATCTTGGCCGGGTCGACCAATATCCCCTTCTGGTTCACAAGATGCCCGAGGAATTGGACCTCTCGTAACCAGAAATCACACTTGGAGAACTTGGCATACAGTCTCTTTGATCTCAAAACCCGAAGAATCTCCCACAAATGTTCCTCATGCTGGTCCCTAGTCCTCGAATACACCAAAATATCATCGATGAATACGATCACCGAACGATCCAGCATCGGTCGGCACACCCTGTTCATGAGATCCATGAATGCGGCCGGGGCATTGGTGAGCCCAAAAGGCATCACCACGAACTCATAATGTCCATAACGAGTCCTGAAGGCAGTCTTTTGGATATCCTCCTCGCGAACCCTCATTTGATGATATCCCGACCTCAAGTTAATCTTGGAAAACCAAGATGCCCCCTGCAACTGATCGAATAGATCGTCGATCCTAGGTAACGCGTATCGGTTCTTAATCGTCAACTTGTTTAACTCCCGATAATCGATACACATCCGATGTGAACCATCCTTCTTCTTGACGAACAAAATCGGCACTCCCCAAGGCGAACTACTCGGTCGAATGAATCCCTTCCCCAACAGCTCCTAAAGCTGCGAGGATAATTCCTGCATTTCTGGTGGAGCGAGACGGTAAGGCGCCTTGGCGATGGGCGCCGCTCCCGGAACCAAATCGATACGAAACTCCACTTGCCTCTCCGGAGGCACACCTGGTAACTCCTCGGGGAACACATCCGCAAACTCACATACAACCGGAACGTCATCAATCGAATTGGGCCTCTCCGCGGTCACACGAGTATCCATCACATAGGCTATGAATCCATCACAGCCCTGCTGTAGACTCTGCCTTGCCCTGGCCGCTGAACAAAACGCCAACCCACACCGGGTCCCTTCGCCATAAACCGTGAGCACTCCCCCACTAGGGTCTCGAATCATCACCAGCTGTCTCTCGCAGTCAATGACTGCTCCAAACTTACTCAACCAATCCATGCCCACGATAATGCAAACATCCCCCATAGCTATAGGGACCAGGTCTATAGGAAACTCGACCCCAAAAATCTCGAGCACGCATCCTCGAATCACCTCGGTGGCGTATACCGCTCTCTCGTTTGCTATAGCAACTCGCAGGGGACGACTCATCGTCTCCCGATCGATATCGATGTGCTGGCTAAAAGCCAACGAAACAAAGGACCGACTCGCACCTGAGTCGAATAATACCAAAGCAGGCACATGATTCACAAGAAAAGTACCTACGCAGATAGCAATATAAGCATAATATCTCAGCATAAATGTAAATTCATGAAAGAATACATACCGGCCACTACATCAGGTGCCGCGCGGACCTCCTCCGCAGTCAACTGGAAAGCTCTCCCACGAGCCTTCGGGGCCTCGGTCTTCACTGGCCGAACCTCAGGTACCCTGGCAGCAGGCAAAGATCCCTGGCGAAGCTGGGGGCACTCGGCCTTCCGATGGCTAGTCTGGTTGCAATGGAAGCAAACCATAAATCCCTTGGGGCAATCCCTCGCAATGTGCCCCTCCTTGCCACACTTATAGCAAGCACCCGATCAACATGCCCCCTCGTGACCCTTGTCGCACTTCCCACAAGTGCGGCTCTTCTGTCCTCCGGATCTCAAATCATCGGACCTAGTCCGCTTGGCTGCCGGCTGCGACTGAGCCGGCCGCCGATCCGCCCGTTGAGACTCGACCTCCTCCCTGGCCTGGGTCTCCAACTCGATCTCCTGCTTCCTGGCATTCGCCTGAAGCTCAGCAAAAGTCTGATATGACGAGTTCGATACGAACTCCCGGATGTCTCTCCTCAGCACTCCCAAATACCGGCTCATCCGAGCCTGCTCCGTGGACACCTGCTCGGGGCAGAACATCGCCCGCTCGTGAAACTTCCGCGTGATCACTGTAACCGAATCGTTACCCTGCTTGAGGGTCAAGAACTCCTGAACCAATCGTTCCCTCTCTACCGGGGGAACATACTCGTCTCTGAACATAGCCGTAAATCTCTCCCAAGTCATGGCTGAAACCTCGGCAAGAGTGAAGTTCGCCGTCACGAACTTCCACCAATCCTTTGCTCCCAGGCGGAGCTGGTTCAAGGCGAACCGCACCCTCAGATGCTCCGGACATGAACAAGTATAGAAGCATCCCTCAATATCAGCAATCCACCTCATCGCAGCAATCGAATCCTGCACCCCGTCAAACTCTGGTGGTTTCGTGTTGCTGAACTCCCGGAACAACAACAAGTCACCCCCCTGTGGTCTGGCAGCAGCCATAGCTGCGGTAGCTACAGCGGCGGCAGCCTCAGACAACGCGGCGTACCACTCATCAAATGTCTCTATCAGCGTGGTCTTAATAGACCCAAACATCTCCGGAATCTCGGCCCGGATCGCTGCAGCTACCTCCTCATGAATCATCTGACGAAGCTCCTCGTCAGTCACTCTACTCGTGCCAGGTTTGTGTCGAGGCCCAACCATGATGTCTCTGAAATACAACATAAAAATATCAGAGACTCTATCGGGAAAAATCGCACTCGATAATGCAGTCCTACTCAGTCTCCGATACTCAGGGGTTCTTACTTGGGCTGCCTACTGACCCGGCGTCCTTGGTAGTACGGGCCCAATACTACCAATTACACCGCGTCTGTATTCACCCCAAGTCCTCCTCCCCGAATCCCGAATCCTGAGCACTCTATTCTTATCATACTCTAGTTACTCACATGCTCTCGAGCACCTAATATAAGCAAGTTTCTCTAGACTAAGGCGTCACAAGATCAGGCCACTCTAGTTCTAATATGTATACCTAGTCTACTAGCATGCGTATCATATCATATCATGTATCGTAACACATATAATAGGAGTATTTTGGGGATTTTTACCGTTCGGGCGCTGGCTGACCGTACACACTTTTTCTTCTTTGGTCGTCTCATTTGTCAAAATTTTAAATTTTTCTCAAATCCTCGGTTTGAGTTCAGTTACGCCCGAAGGTGTACCCGAATCCCTCAAACCAAGGCTCTGATACCAACTTGTAACGTCATAAAATTTCCAACCAAAAATTTTCGTTTTTACAACCATCAAAACATGAGTAATAAGTTTAAATTCCAAAGTAACAATGTAGTCACAACCGATTACATAACAAAAGATAAAATAGTTTTCCCCGAGTGTGTGTACGGTCACGCTGGCGCCTTTCCACGGTCCTCACTCGTACCTGAAACACATAATACAACAACTGTAAGCATAAATCTTAGTGAGTTCCCAAAATACAACATACGCACATATGCCTTTCCAGGCCTTGACCTTCCGGTCCATGTGTCTCAGGGGACTTCCGTCCCGACTAGGTAAACCTTCCGGTCCTACCCACGTCCACCCTTACAGTCCATATGACCACGCCTTCCGGCCCATATCAAACATATCATACATGACACATATAGCAAATAACTTAACACACATAAGGCATATATTTCATATCAGATTCGACCTTCCGGTCACATAGTCAAAACCCTTCCGGGTACAGTATAGTGAGAAGACTCACCTCGTATGCCTCGCTAAGTCGCTAATCGTGAATCCTAGAATCACTCGGGCTCGAACCCTCGAGCTGCAATCCTCCTATAATATTACAAATCTATAATTATTACTTGTACCACTAAGGTGGACCATCCATATCAAGTCAACACAGGTTGACTTGGTCAGCAGTCTTTAGACAATTTGGACCAGACTCGGCGAGTCTACACGTTTTTACCAACTCTCAAGAATTTTCCCTTTGACTCGTCGAGTACTCCCCCGACTCGACGAGCTCCACCTGGGCCTGAATCACAGGGCCACCGCGACTCAACTCGCCGAGTCGAAGGTCGACTCGGCGAGTCCCAACCTGACTCGGTCCACCTGTTAAAACCTTTCCAACTCTCCGCGACTCACTGAGTCGCCCATAACTCGGTCCGGACTACACACAGGATGGTCTCAAGGACCATCTTCAAGCGACTCGTCGAGTCTGTTCTTCAGACTCGGCGAGTCCATGCCATGCACCAGCTAAAACTGGCTTTTGCGGTCAGATCCGTTCCATACATACATAGATCTGGCCTTCCCAAGCTTATTTGTCACGTAAAGTCTCAGTCTTGGTTGCCATGCAATGCATACAAGGCTTATTTTGAAGAAACAACCACTTATTTGGCAAGTTTAGCTTCTAACTCAAAAGAATGGACATAAAGCTTGTCATGAGGGGTCTCCTGGACCTGCTTAAGCCCAGATCTAGGTTCCATGTCTCCATGGGACCTCTCATACTTCTTATTCAAGCCAAGAAATGCAAGAAGAAACCCTAGATTTGGCCCATCAACACAAAACACGAAGATTGGCTCAGAAAATTACCTCAAGAAGACCCCCTTGAAGAAATAGCAACAGATCTAAGCTCCCCAACACCTCAAGCTTGCTCCTCTCCCCCTCCTTTCCTTGCAATATCACACAAAATGATGAACAAAAGGCCTTCAAACACACTCACAAGGGCTTACAGATGTATGGAGGCTCTTAGGGTTCAAGGTGGCCGCATATGAGGGCCATAAGGTCCTTTAAATAGGGCTTAGGACCGGGAAATCAGGGTTTCATCAAACAGCGCGGACTCGCCGAGTCCATCCCTTGGACTCGCCGAGTCCGGATGCGAACCCCCGCTCAAAAACGCGACCCGACTCGGCGAGTCGACTACCAACTCGCCGAGTCCCCTCACAGAATGATAAAAATATATGAAATGGAGATACCTGGGGATTCGGGCTGTTACATTAAAGTTCTTAAGTCTTTCTTCTGACATGCTTATGAGCCTACATTGTTTTCCAAACCCTAAATCGAGTTCTACCCTTCATTGTTAAGTTTTTGGATCCCTGGAAAGAAGTTTGGTGCTCATTTTGTGTATTGTGAAGGAATTAGAAGATCTTGAAGTTTCTAGCTTGGAGAAGGAAGTCTTGGATCCAGAATCACTCAATTTCTTGCAGTCACCTTAAGGTATCAAGTTCATACATTGACTTATGGATGATTAAATCTCCTTATTTTAGGGTTTTGTTGTGTTTTGGCCTATTTTTGGGGATGATGATGGAGTAAAGTCATTTTAGGGGTTGTTCCTTTAGATATGTGTTGGTTTTGGTACCCTTAAGCTTAAAGGTGCAAACTTTATGAGGATTTTGGTGTTATGCATGCATTAAGTCATCTATTAAGTCCATTCCAAGTTAAGAGCTTCATTTTGACATGCATAAATGTAAAGTTGGCAACTTTACATGGTGTTCCAGCTCAAGGAAGTTAGATCTATGTTTTTAAGTCGTTTCCTCATTGATTAAGTGCTTACTGTGTTAAGAAGTGGGTTTCTGGCGAACTTAGCGATTTTGTTGGGTAAACTTAGCGAGTTGGCTCGGTTTTCCTTGACATTTTCAAATTGATAGAGGAACTCGGCGAGTTGGTGGGTCAAATCGACGAGTTAATGTGGTTTTTCCTGATCTGTGTAGTTGATGGAGAAGCTCAACGAGTTGAAGGAGAACTCGACGAGTTGGGTCAACTTGGACCGTTGACTTTAACTTTCGATTTATGTCTTTGATCAAGTTTGTCCCAAGGGTTCTTGAAGTAATTTGAATTGTAATAAGGAAAAGTATCGGGTTAGGATAAGGCGCATATGGGGTTGGTCCCAATTTGGAAATTAGGCTATTAGTGGACCTTATGCATCTTCAGGTTTTTGGCTATAGTTTTAGTGCATGTTGGGTCAGGGGTAAAATGGTCATTTTACGTCAAGCATGGGTTATGGATTATAGTAATGAACCCAGTTGCTAATTGGGTGTGTGGTTGGTTTTGATAGCTCGGGAGGTCGGCAGGGCAGTAGCTAGGGATTTCTTTCAGGGAGCTTCTGCATTCGAGGTGAGTTGTCTTCTACATTTGGTATCCTGGTAGACAGGATGTTGCTATTGTGATGCTATAATCTGTTAGATCGGTATCCTGGTAGATAGGATGTTGCTATTATGTTATGATATGTAGATAGGTATTATGGTAGATAGGATGTTACGATGTTTAGTAATCTGTTAGATCTGCTTGATATCTGTTCTAGCTATATGTTTTCTAGTAGCACGTATTGATATAGTGAGGTTGGGTTGAAACTGTATTGCTTGGTGCTTCCAGTCAACAAACTCAGTAATGTTTATATTGGTACATTATATGTATGCTTATCTGTTATGTATATGCTGACATGATTTGTATGTGTGGTTGGGTTGAGGTGGTCCTGCTTTGTACCGAAGGCCAACAGACCCATGGCATCCCAAATAGACTGAATCCCAGTGGGGCGTACTAGTCAGGCCGAAGGCCCGAAGAACAGTCCAGATAGGCTGAAGGCCCAGTGAGGTGTACCAGTCATGCAAAATGTTCTATGAATTTACTAGATAAACTGTAGGCTGGTGGGTGTTCCAATCAGCCTGAAGCTCTGTGGTGTACTAGATGGACTGTAGGCCAGTAGGGCGTTCTAGTCATGTTGAAGGTCATGTATGCATGTTGTTTGTGGTATATGTCATTTGTTGTGTGTTAGTATTCTGGGGGAGCTCACTAAGCTTCATGCTTATAGTTTTGGTTTATGGTTTCTCAGCGGATATTGTTTGGGTGAAGGCATGACCGTACATATCCTCACGTTTTGGACTTATAAATTATGAGAAACTCTGATAATGTGAATGTTTGAAAACTATATTGAAAGAGATTCTGATTTTTAAATAATGTTTTTGGAAACAACGGGTTTTTTGTAAACACTTCCATAGAAATACGGGTGTTTTGAAAAGTTTAAATTTTATGGATGTTACATTATATCCAAACTACTATTTTAATTAAAATTGAACCATTTTAATATTAAAAAACTTATTTAATATCCAAAATATCACATGATATTACTAAACTACCTTCTCAATTCAAAATTAATATTAAACCAATTTATTTAGAATCAAAAAAATTTAATCTTTAAAAACTTGAAGCCTTCAATGTCATTTCTTAAAGCTTTTGATTATATATATATATATATATATATATATATATATATATATATATATATATATATATATATATAAGTTAATAAAAAGACATAAATCATAAATTATATCATTTAATATAAGTATTAACGTAAAATAAGTCTAGGAAAAACAAAGTTCTAATGATTCCAATTTTGATTCAAATTGTTTGATACTGCTAACTTCATTAATCAAACAACAACATAATCTTATTCAATCAACTCGATACCCATTTTGGTAATCAGTGATCTATTTTTCAACTATACAATTGTTTAGCGATAATATCAAATAATCTTGTTTAAGTGACTCCATTCCCATATGTCTATGGATTATGATGATGCATCCTATTTTTGTGTTTATTACGTCTAAATCATATGTTTGGATTTTCCTATATATGGTTCATGTATATAGTTTTTTGCAATTAGCTATTTTTAAGGATGATTTCTCATAGATGGTTTTATGCATTTCTCATATTGTTTCAATTGATTGATTCTATTTATGCATGAATATTATTTTCATGGCTATAGCGTTCCATTTTCACAACCAAATTTTTTATTTTTAAATTAGGTAGAAACATTGATTCCATAAAACCAAGTTAAGAAAAACCATAAGTATAAGAATACATGCATCCCAAAAATCACAATCTCATAATAATGTTAAATCACAAAAGTTGTCGATGAGTGTGTACAGTCAAACCATTGTCTTCCCATGATCATTTAAAGTACCTGAAACACATTTAAATACACAACTGTAAGCACGAAGCTTAGTGAGTTCCCCTAAATATCACATGCATCACAAAATAATAATCAACTATGGGTCATTAGCAACCCTGAAACTATGAGCAGTCTTGAAGACTATTAACAGTCATAAATATCGCATACAACACAACAATATAAACATTTATGGGTTATCAACAACCTATTGGTTATCAACAACCATTCAGACTATTAGCAGTCCTTGGGTTATCAGCAACTCAATAAATACACATAACAACAATCAGAAAATAAGACTCAACTAGTCTAGCATTGCACGGTACTATGACATAGGTAATATAGTGAGAAGACTCACTGCCACATACAGGGTCTCATACAACACACTACACCATAACCAGCAGATCTCCAATGAATGAATAGCTATATATATAATTAGAGGCGAGATAGATTGTCGAACAAGTGATCGTGATCTAGAGCCACACCCAAACAAGGAACTGGCAAGAAAGCCTAGATCAAGAGTTCTCAAGCTATCATACATGACTACATACAACCCCAGGGAACTCAACTAGACTATCATCGACCTCCTGGTACTCTAACCAACATATAACTACTCTTATATCCTATCATACAATGATATACACTGTAACATATAGAATAGTGAGGAAACTCACCTGAATCGAAGACCCAAGGAAGCATAACAACACCCTAAGTCCTTGTACCGATCAATCTCCTGAACCAACTAGCACTAAACAAAGATGAGTCATCAATAAATAAACCAATTCTTTCAAGTTTGACCAAAGTTAAAATGGTCAAAAGTCAATCATCAACGGTCAACAAAAGCCAATGGTTAACCAAGTCAACGCTCACCATGACATGTAGGCCTCTTGGCCATGTCGTGGGTATATTAGGACAAAATAGTCGACATACAAGACACCACCACGTCATGGAAAGCCCTTAGTCATTCGTGATTCCTCGCAAAAAGCCATATTCTTCATTAAGAGCTTAATCCTGACATATCTAAACCTATAACTTCAAATCTAGTCCTTTTCAATAACTTAATAGATAAAGTTTCCAACTTTATCTATTAGGACCTCACTCCAAGGCCCAAGTGTAATATCCCAATAATCATGGTAAAATTTTCTTTTTTCAAAAACAATCCAATGATTATAATTTTTTACAAAATATTGTTTCCAAAAGTTATAATTACAAATCAAAGTATCCCAAGATCGACTATCATAAACTCTGAATGATTTGCACGATCAAGCCTTCGTGTTACCCCGATCATCTAAAGTATATGAAACAATAAATTAAAATTGTAAGCATGAAGCTTAGTGAGTTCCCCCAAAGTACCACCACACAACATATAACATATACAATCATGCATGCTGGGTCCAATCAGTCATCGAATTGGAATAATCTCAGGTCTACAACCTCACGGTTGGATTACCCTGACCCACAACCTCCCAGATAGATTACTCTTGGCCTACAAACTCTCAGTTGGATTGACATGGCCCACAACTTCCTGGTTGGATTGCACCAGGTTTGTTGATTGGCAGCAAAAAGTAGTACAGTCTCAACCCAACCACATTATATCAACATATAGATCAGATAAACATATAACCAATCAGCAGATAAACAAGAAGATCTATAGATCACTACCACACAACAACATCCTATATATCAGGATATAAATCTAACATATCACTATAACATAACATCATCCTATATACCATGATACATAACCTAGTAGTTTGGCATTGGTACCTTCAACCCACAAGTACAATGAGGAAAACTCACCTGAATCGAAGAACTCTAAAATACTACAATACAATCTTTTTTTCTGCTTTGTTGCACCCGCGAATCCACTAACACCAGAGCCAAATAAAATCTTAAATCAATAGTCCAAATCGTCAAGTTTGACCCAAGGTTAAACTTGATCAATAGTCAACGGTCTACGAAAGTCCAAGTCTAAGACTGATTGCGTACGCCCAGCATGCGCGATTCAAGTCTAGTACGCCAAGCGTACTCCCAGGTATGCCCAACGTACGTGGGCTGATCCCAACATTCCATTAAGCACTTCTTTCCTTAATACCTTTTGTCCAGAGCTCAAATCAAGACTCAAAACATTGAGTTAAGTCATAAAGTTTCTACCTTTATGACTTCCCATGGATGGAAAGGGTCCAGAAGCTAAAAGCCTAACTTATTAATCCATTAAGACATCACAGATCTTGCATAGAATGGATATAGGGACCAATATCACATTTTTATGGTTTCTAGTAGCTCTAAAATGGACAAAGTTTCCAACTGTATCCATTAGAATGGTCCAAGCAACTAAGATCTAGTCTTTTAAGTTTCTTTGACAACCCGAAATTTCTATCTTGTACAACCGTTCAATTCAATCAAAGTCAGACTCATTTCTGATTATCTTTTAGCATTGTTTAGGGTTTTTTTTGTACCATTGTACAATCAAGGTTTGGGTTTACGAATGAGTTACCTTACGTCATAGCATTTCATTTCGAGCCAAACACTACTTCAAGAGGAGTGTACGGCCGTACACATGGGTGTACGGTTGTACACCCCCTCATGGCCATACACTCTCACATATAAGTGACACTTGCCATTTTTAAACACTTTTCATGCCTCTAAGTCAAGAAACCCGTTTTTCTCTCAACTATCATCAAGTTCTTCAAATAGATCTTCAAAGAAGTCAGTGTTCTTTCCATTTGATTAGTTGATTCATTGCTTTGGCTAGTAAAGATCCATGTTTCATCCATAAAATGTCTCTGTTGACTAGATCTTCAACTTTCACCAAGAACACCAAGAACACCTACTTGTTCTTGGGTCTAAACTCATTAGAAGCCGTCAAAAGTGTAAGTTTCTCTTATATCTTCTAGTTAGGCTTGGGAATTACTTCTTTTCTAGCCTTAAAACATCATATAATGCATTAACACAAAGAGTGTATGGTCATACACCCTTCATATGGTCGTATACCCCTTGTTTAGTGCATGTTTGGCCTCAAAATCATGTTATATTCCAACATAAGATCATGGACACTTAAAGGATTCTAGGTAGAGCCTTAGACCACCTTTTTCGCATGCTCTTCAAGGAGTGTACGGTCGTACCCTCCATGGCCGTACACACATGTGGCTATATACACAAGTGGTCATACACAACTTGGCCGTACACACACAAGTGTGGCCATAATCCCATTTTATACAATCCTTGGTACTTCTAACACTTCAATATAAGTGTTTCCTAGTTCCTAGGGTGGTTTTCTTGCAGGATTAGTTGTATAAACACTAATTATATCCATATATGTATCATTATATGCTAAATAGGATCCAGTTTTGCTTGAGGCTTCACTTGACACTTAGCATCCTATATCGAACTTACATTCGTAGCACTCACTGCAGGTGAGTTCATACCCCTTAATCGACCTTTTAAATGATTTTAAATGCTTTTATAAGGGGATACAATTTGATAACATTATAGTTATTATATCAATCGCATATGATTAATAACTACCAATCATGTAGATTTCTTATTCTTCAAAACTGTGTTATCAAACCGTTTCAAAAACCTTTTTATAAACTGGCATCAAGTTATCTATAGCCATTCAAATGGTTAAAACTCTTTTATATGTTAAATTCTTTATTAAATTCTTTTAAAACTTATTTATTGTCACAATCATGTCTATATGGATATAGTTATATAAATAAGGTTAAAATGGATTAGGACTGATAACTCGCCTTATTTCCTATTCCTTGTTTGGTTGTGGGCTTAGGGTATTCGGTTGTTTGTCCGAATGTCATTTGTATCTTAGTTATATATTGTGTATATGTATATAGACATAAAAGTTCTTGATTTCAGTTCAATACCTTTGGGTAGTAAAGGTGTTTAAACATAATCGGTCATTCAAACAACTTTAATAGTAAACTATAATTTAGTATAGTTTAGGAAGTCACTACTTACTATTTCTAGAAAAATGAAACATATAAAAGTCAGTTCATACATGAGTCAGTTCAAACATACTCTAATGATAAACAGAGAGAACATACTACATACTAGATACAGAGAAACGATACTACACTAATACAATAACAAGATAACATTTATGTGAGCCACTACTTCATGGCGTGGCAATAATGTAACACCCCGAACCTTGCAGGTATATCTTGAAAACCCTTCTTCCTTTTACTAAGGTGTCACTGTTGGTCCTTGGAGTTGGTTGTGTTGGGTCACGAGGAGTATAAGGACTAAAGTTGTAACTTTGGGACTTAAAGGAGTACGTTGAGCGTACATAAGGGTACGCTAAGCGTACTAGGCGCGCCCTAGTATGCTGGGTGTACTTATGTCCGATGAAAACCCTAATATTCGAGGTTGGAGGATATATATATATATATATATATATATATATATATATATATATATATATATATATATATAAGCATCCTTATGGCTCATTCTTTTGCTTACCCTCAGCCTCTATACCTTAGAAGAACATCCCAAACCCTAGTATGTGTGAGAAGTGTGAGTTAGTGTGCATCTTGAGCCTTGGGAAGTGAAGCCGTTGCACCAAGGAGCTAGAGGAGGAAAGCAAGGCCATAGATCTGAAGTTGTATTATGCCATTGAAGCTCCAGAAGGTAAAAAGCATGAAACTTTGTGCTTTATAATTATAGATCGAGACATCTAACTTTATGAGAGTCTTTTGTCCCAAGAATCCCCATGATGGTGCATGTGATGTCTTAGACGAAATGAGTTGTCCTTTTAGACCTTAGGAGGGGTCTTAAATGATAAAAATTAGTTTCCAACAGTTAAGCTTGTCCCATGCATGAAGTGGGAAGGTCTTAATGGTTGAAGACCATGAGTAAGGACCTTCTAGACGTCCACAGTGATAAAGTCTGGAACTTTATGGTCCCATGGCATATTTGGTGGATGGATATGGAATTTGGGCTTAAGAGCTTAATCCATTAAGCATTTATTAGGGTTTTGGTAAAATCCCATGTACACCATCATATATTCTGTATGCCCAGCGTACGAGGTCAACTGTCCCAATGGAATTCAAAATAGAACGGTTTTACGCCCAGCATAACCAGAGAGGTACGCCCCGCGTACGCTCTCTGTTTCGGCTTATGATAAATAGGCTTAGGGTTTATGGGCTTAATGGATTTGGGCCTTTTTTGGACCCAACAAATAGGATGTTTTGGGCCAGGTTATGATAGTGGATCATGGGGTTAGGCCCAATAAGGAGGTTGGGCCCAATTTGGTAAATTGGGCAAATAATGGACTTTAGAGTATGGACCTTCAAAATAAGCACTTGGTGTTGGGCCTTGTCCCGACAAAAAGAAATGGAATTTATGAATTATATGGACACTTAGCCAAGGGAGTGATGGCGGGTAATAACCTAGTATTTATTATGTGTGTCAGCTCGGAATTTCCAATACGGCAGCAGTTAGAATTCCAGTATTTCGGCACTTCGAGTCAGGTGAGTTATCCTCACTATACTCAGGGGTCTAAGGCATCAATGTCGGCCCTTTGAATTGTTAAGGGTTATGTTACACTAGAATGATCTGTTAGGTAGACATCCTAGAGGGTAGGATAATATTATATGATATGTGGTATGATCTGATAGATCAGTTTGTTGTCTATAGACTGTTATGTGATTATCTGTTATATGTGCACATGTTTGTTTATTGGTTGAGGCTTCTTTGCTTTGTGCGAAATCCAATAGACCTGGGCATTCCATCATGTTGGTTGTGGGCCTGTAGTTTTCCATCCCGAGGATGACTGGACTTATAGTATGTGGGCATTCCAACCAGTTGGTTCTGGGCCTGGGGTATTCCATCCTGAGGATGATTGGACTCATTGTATGTTGGCATTCCAACCGAAAGGTTGAGAGCATAGGGTATTCCAACCTGATGTTTGATTGGACCTATTGTATGCTGCTTATGATTATATTTGTATTGTGTGAGTATGGGTATTTTGGGGGATCTCACTAAGCTTTCGGGCTTACAGTTTCAGTTTCTGGTTTCAGGTACATCAGGGGATCGCGGAAACGCAAAGGTGTGATTGTACATCTCCTCACATTTTGTTTATTTTTCTAGGAAAACTCTAATAAAGACTATTTTGAAAACAAGGATTTGTAATAACTCTTGGATTTTTAATGTGTTGAAAAGTTAAAATTTTGGTTTAAATTTTATGGGTGTTACAAGTTGGTATCAGAGCCTTGGTTTGAGTGAATTAGAGGAACATTTGTGTGAATCCAATCCCAAATCAAGGAAAGGTTTTCAAAATGATTTCTAAAATGGTTTTCAAAATAAGTAATGGAGGATGCAATTTGTACGATCAGCCATAATAAGTAAGTAGACCCCAAAATACCATACAATTATTTGATAATGTAATATGTTAGAACAACATGCTAGTACTAGGCTAGGGATCTGCATGAACTGCATGATAGAAATTCCTTATTATATGATGCCTGATAGCCTAGGGATTTCCTTATATGAAATTGACATCATTAATGTAGTTGCTTAGTGTAGGCATCATGGTTATACATAATTAAGATCTTATAGCCTGAGAATGTTTGATTTAGCCTTATGTTCTGTTCTTGTTTGATTGGGAGCTTAGGGTAGGATTGGATATTTGAAAGTCTATGGGGTCCAGCATTATGTGTGGCTAGGATACACTAGCGTTGCAGGTTAGTGGAAGTTTCATGGATGGGTGGGTTGTTTGAGGTCGTTAGGTCAATGGTAAGGTAGCTATCCTTCCCTTAGGAGTGAGGGTGAGCGGTCACCATGAGCATGTATAATGTTAGGGTGTTGTGATGATACTTGAGACAAATAAGGGTAGGTGTGGAAGGTAGTATTGGGCCCGTACTACTACGGGACCCATACACGGAGCAAGGAAGTCACAACCCCTAGGGTTTTGTAGGGAGTTGGTTCCCGGTTATTTATGCGGATTGTCTGATATCTTCCTGTTTGTATTTCAGTATGGTGGTTACGAGACTTTTCGTGGCTACATCTAGATCGAGATCAGGACAGGGTGATCAGGAGGCCCCAACGGTGTTGGCGATTATCGGCCAGGAGGGGCCAGTGATGACAGAGGATTCGGTTAGGGAGATCATCCGCGAGGAGGTGATCGAGATTGCCCGAGGTCAGATTCCAGATTTGTTTAGGACTATTAAGTCTGCTATGAGGGAGTACTTTGATAACAAATATGCAGCCCTTGCTGAGACGGCTGCTGCTGCAGCTACTTTGGTTGTAACAGCGGCAGGAGGGGGAGGAGCCGGTCGGGGCTTCCAGTACCGGGATTTGGATAATACGAAGCCCCCGACTTTTGATGGTGTTCAAGATCCTTTCGTAGCTATGAGGTGTCTGTCTGATGTGGAGGGATGTTTCTTCACGTGCTCGTGTCCTACTGACCAGAAGGTTAAGTGTGCCCTGAACTTGTTATGGGATGGGGAAAAGGATTGGTGGCGGTTGGTGAATGGGTCATACACGGATGATCAGAGAGCTGCGGTTACTGGGGAGCAGTTCAGGGATATGTTTTGCGCTCACTATATTCTGCGGGTCAAGTGCAAGCAATTGTCACAGGAGTTCTTAGATCTGAAGCAGGGTACTGAGTCGGTGACGGAGATCGCCCGCATGTATACGGAGAGGGTGATGTTTTCCCAGTGTTTTCCTCGGAGCAGGCTCAGATGACGCATTATTTGGGCATGCTCAAGACTGACATCCATCAGTTTGTCGCCACTCAGAGATGTGATACACTTTTGGACCTACAGGAGGCCACTAGGTGGCATGAGTTAGAGATTGAGTTGCAACTAAGGGAGCAGCAGCCGACCCCAGTGCAGTGCAACCAGCGCCAAAGCTGCCTAAAACCGCTGATACCAAGATTAGGAGACAGTCAGGCCGCACTTGTGGGAAGTGCAGAAAGGCTCATTCAGGGACATGCCGAGCAGGGAATGGGTGTCATCGTTGTGGCCAGCAGGGCTAGCTGACCAAGGATTGCAGGAAGCAGGCTCCGACTTCCGGGGTCAGACTTTGTTATCATTGTGAGCAGGTGGGCCATATTAAGGCCCAGTGTCCTTTATTAGCTGCTAAGCCGGTGCATGCTCCAGCACCGGCTGCTTTGAGGATCATGGATGGGAGGCCAGTTAGGGCGGAGCTTCCAAAGGCTCAGGGGATTTCTTTCCAGCTTATAGGTGAGGAGGACAAGGCAGCACCGGATTTGGTTACTGGTAAGTTTCTATCCTTTATCTCATTTATTATATATGTCTTATGCTTATCTGTAGTACCTATGAATAGGTACGTTCTTAGTAAACTCCTTACCTGTGTTGGTTTTATTCGACTCGGGGGCGAGTCGTTCGTTCGTGTCTTATAAATTTAGCAGGGAGTTTAGGGTGCCTATGGGCGAGCTAGAGTGTCCATTGTGAGTCTCTATCGCTAATGAACACAGGATTTTTGCTTCTTCCGTTTTCCAAGGATGTGAGATGGAGATCTTCGGGATATCCTTCCCGATAGACTTGATTCCGATTCCCATGAGGGATGTATGCGTGACTGTGGAAATGGATTGGCGCAGTCGGTTCGGTGCCATGATTGATTGCGAGGGCCAGCTGGTGGTGGTTCGAACCCCAAGTGGGGGAGAATTGGTTATTTGTGGTGAAAGCACCAGAGTGGGATCAGGATTTAGTTCAGTCGTCAGGGCTCGGCAATACATTCAGCACGGGTGTGCGGGTTATCTAGCGTATATGGTGGATACGTGGGTCAAGGATCAGACTTCAGTATCAGAGGTTCCAGTGGTTCTGGAGTTTGCAGATGTGTTTCCGGAGGAATTGCCAGGGGTGCCTCCGGAGCGGCAGGTCGAGTTCCGGATCGACCTGGTACCGGGTGCAACTCCTATTGCCAAGGCGTCGTACCGTTTGACGCCACCAGAGATGCAGGAGCTGTCATCTCAGTTGCAGGAACTGCTAGGCAAGAAATTCATTTGTCCGAGCAGATCTCCATGGGGAGCACCGATCCTCTTCATCGGGAAGAAGGATGGTACGCACCGGATGTGCATTGATTATAAGGAGTTGAACAAGTTAACGGTGAAAAACCATTATCCACTTCCCGAGAATAGACGATCTCTTTGATCAACTGCAGGGTGTATCTTGGTTTTCCAATATTGATTTGAGATCAGGTTCAGGTCAGAGAGGAGGACGTGGGGAAGACTACGTTTCGGACTCGTTATGGTCATTACGAGTTCGTGGTGATGCCGTTCGGACTCACCAACGTGCCAGCAATATTTATGGATCTGATGAATCGAGTTTGTAGACCGTTGCTCGATCGCTTGGTCATTATGTTTATTGATGATATCTTGGTATACTCCAAGACCCGAGAGCAGCACGAGGACCACCTCAGAGAGTTGTTGGGAGTTCTGAGACGAGAACGGTTGTATGCCAAGTTCTCGAAATGTGAGTTTTGGTTACGAGAGGTCCAATTCCTCGAACACCTCATCAACCAGGAGGGGATTTTGGTCAACCCGGCCAAAATCGAGGCAGTTATGCAATGGGAGGTGACGATATCTCCTGAACATATCAGGGGTTTCCTGGGTTTAGCAGGGTACTATCGGAGATTAATTCGAGATTTCTCCAAGATTGCAGTACCCCTCACTCATCTAACGAGGAAGGGGGTAGATTTCCAGTGGGGCCCCGAGCAGCATAGGGCATTTGAGACCTTCCGAAAACGATTTTGCGAGGCTCTAGTCTGGACCCTCCCGGAGGGAGTGGAGGATTTTGTGGTCTTCTGTGATGCATCCATCACGGGAATAGGAGTCGTTCTTATGCAAAGGGGATGGGTTATAGCATATGCCTCATAGCAGTTGAAGTCGCACAAGACAAGATATTCTACTCATGATTTAGATTTGGGAGCAGTGGTATTTGCTCTCAAGATCTGGAGGCATTACCTTTATACGGTTCGTTGTAGCTTATACATGGACCACATGATTTTAAGATACATTATGGATCAGCCCAACCTAAATATGAGGCAACGCAGGTGGTTGGATGTAGTTAAGTACTACAATTGTGAGATCCTTTATCAGCCGGGTAAAGCAAATGTGGTCGCGGACGGGTTGAGCCGCAAATTAGCAGGACCTTTTTCTACAGTGGCATGTGTGAGGACATCAGTGGATTCCCCACTTGTGAGTTTGATAAGGGAAGCTCAGGCAGAGGGCATGCATCGGGAAAATTGGAAGTTGGAAAGGATTAAGGGGGAGAACACTCGGTTCGTGCAGGATAGTCGAGGGTTGTCGACTCATTGCGGTCGGGTCTGGGTTCCGATGTCCGGCAGGGTCAGACAAGTTGTTATGGAGGATGCCCATAAGTCTCGTTTCTCCATTCACCAAGATGTATCGAGATTTGCGGTTGAGTTATTGGTGGCCATGTATGAAGCGAGACATCGCATGGTATGTCGAGAGGTCCTTGACCTGCAGGATGGTTAAGGCCAAACAGCAAAGGCCGCATGGCAGGTTGCAGCCTCTGGAGGTTCCTATGTGGAAATAGGAGCAGATCGCGATAGATTTCATCACCAAGTTGTCGAGGACAACCAAGGGTTTCGACGCTATCTGGGTCATCATGGATCGATTGACCAAGAGTGCCCACTTTTTAGCTATACGGGAGAGTTCGTCAGTAGAGAAATTGGCCAAGGTATATATCCGTGAGATTGTTGCTCTCCATGTGGTACCCGTTCCTATCGTTTCAGATCACAATGTTCGGTTCACCTCCCGTTTCTGGAAAAAGTTCCACGAGGAATTGGGCATGCGGCTGCTCTTCAGTACAGCCTATCATCCGCAGAATGTTGGCCAGAGTGAGCGGACTATACAGACTCTCGATGATATGTTGAGAGCCTGGGTTATTGACTTCGGTGGGAGTTGGGACTCCTACCTACCGCTTGTAGAGTTTTCCTACAATAACAGCTTCCACTCCAGCATAGGTACCCCACCCTTCGAGTTGTTATATGGGAGTAGATATCGCACCTAAGTTTGTTGGGGTGAGGTTGGTCACAAGGTGATAGGCCAAACCGAGATGGTTCTACAGACTACTGAGAGGATTCAACAGATTAGACATCGGCTGCAGACCGCACAGAGTCTGCAGAAGAGCTACGCCGACCGGTGCCGATCTGAGTTGGAATTTCAGGTTGGTGATATGGTACTCCTGAAGGTTTCACCCTGGAAGGGTTTCATTTGCTTCAAAAAGAGGGGAAATTAGGTCCCCGATTCATTGGCCATTCAGGGTTATTGCCAGGGTTGGCAAGGTGGCTTATAGGTTGGAGCTCCCAGAAGAGCTGAGTCAGATCCACAACACTTTCCACGTCTCGCAATTGTGGAAGTGCATCGTGGATGAGGATGCTATAGTTTTGTTAGATGACATTCAGGTCGATGAGCACTTGAACTATGTGGAGAGACCGGTTGCCATTCTCGAGAGGAAGGTGAAGATTCTACGAAGCAAGAAAGTGCCTTTGGTAAAGGTACAATGGGAGCATCGGAGGGGATCCGAGTGGACTTGGGAGCTAGAGTCTGAAATGAGATAGCATTACCCAAATCTTTTCATCGCATCCGACTTCGGGGACAAAGTCTACGTCAAGTGGGGGAGAGTTGTAACACCCCGAACCTTGCAGGTATATCTTGAAAACCCTTCTTACTTTTATTAAGTTGTCACTGTTGGTCCTTGGAGTTGGTTGTGTTGGGTCGCGAGGAGTATAAGGACTAAAGTTGTAACTTTAGGACTTGAAGGAGTACGCTGAGCATACATAAGGGTACGCTAACCGTACTAGGCGCGCCCTAGTACACTGGACGTACTTACGTCCGATGAAAACCCTAAAATTTGGGGTTGGAGGCTATATAAGCATCCTTATGGCTCATTCTTTTGCTTACCCTCAGCCTCCATACCTTAGAAGAACGTCCCAAACCCTAGTATGTGTGAGAAGTGTGAGTGGGTGTGCATCTTGAGCTTTGGGAAGTGAATTCGTTGCACCAAGGAGCTAGAGGAGGAAAGTAAGGCCATAGATCTGAAGTTGTATTATGCCATTGAAGCTCCAGAAGGTAAAAAGCATGAAACTTTGTACTTTATAATTATAGATCGAGACATCTAACTTTATGAGAGTCTTTTGTCCAAAGATTCCCCATGATGGTGCATGTGATGTCTTAGACGATATTAGTTGTCCTTTTAGACCTTAGGAGGGGTCTTAAATGATAAAAATCAGTTTCCAACAGTTAAGCTTGTCCCATGCATGAAGTGGGAAGGTATTAATGGTTTAAGACCATGAGTAAGGACCTTCTAGACGTCCAAAGTGATAAAGTCTGGAGCTTTATGGTCCCATGGCATATTTGGTCGATGGGTCTGGAATTTGGGCTTAAGAGCTTAAGCCATTAAGCATTTATTAGGGTTTTGGTAAGATCCCACATACGCCCAGCATAGATTCTGTACGCCTAGCGTACGAGCTCAACTTTCCTGATGGAAGTCATCATAGAACGGTTTTACGCCCAGCGTAACCAGAGAGGTACGCCCCGCGTACGCTCTCTGTTTCGGCTTATGATAAATAGGCTTAGGGTTTATGGGCTTAATGGATTTGGGCCTTTGTTGGACCCAACAAATAGGATGTTTTGGGCCAGATTATGATAGTGGATCATGGGGTTAGGCCAAATAAGGAGGTTGGGCCCAATTTGGTAAATTGGGCCAATAATGGACTTTAGAGTATGGACATTCAAAATAAGCACTTGGTGTTGGGCCTTGTCCCGACAAAAAGAAATGGAATTTATGAATTATATGGACACTTAGCCAAGGGAGTGATGACGGATAATAACCTAGTATTTATTATGTGTGTCAGCTCGGGATTTCCAATATGGCAGTGTAACACCCAAAGTTTGGAAGGCCAAGAAAAGAAAGAAAACCTTAATTTTAAGGGGGACTCGACGAGTCCAAGGATGAACTCGGCGAGTCCAAGCGGGATTCGGGTCGAGGAGTAAGTGACCGACTCGGCAAGTCGGCCAAGGGGACTCGGCGAGTCTGCTCTGTGCGAGGAAAACCCTAAAATCGGGACTTGGAGCCTATTTAAACGTCTCATTCTCTCCCCCAAGGGATCCTTTACTGCCCCTTTCACCCAAAACATCGAACCCTAAGCCCCATTGTTGCTCATTCAAGCTTCCAAGCCATTTGTGGGGTGATTTGAAGGAAGAAGAAGAAGGGGAATCATTGGAGCTTCAAGGATTGGCCTTGGATCCGAAGAT
Source organism: Lactuca saligna (assembly GCF_052625555.1). Classification (NCBI taxonomy): domain Eukaryota; kingdom Viridiplantae; phylum Streptophyta; class Magnoliopsida; order Asterales; family Asteraceae; genus Lactuca; species Lactuca saligna. The sequence continues at coordinate 48,351,097 of NC_136421.1, read as the reverse complement.
TGGAGAAGTTTTCTGAGTTATTGAAGGTATTAAGTCGTTCTCTCCTTTAGATCTAGTATGGTTGTGAGTTTTGGGGGTTTTCTAGCCATGATTAGTTACCTCTTTTGAGTTAGAAGCCAGATCTGAGGTTGCTACTTCAGATCTAAGCTCATTATGGTCTTGAGAAGCATAAAGTAGCAGCCCTTGAGTTGATTATGGAGCCTCTTTACCTTAAACCCTAGTTTATGGTGTATTTTGCTTAGATCTCCTTCTTTACACGTAAAGTTTGCAAATTTACGTGAGGAATAGGCTTGGGAAGGGTAGATCTACAGTTTGGAGTCCATGCATGACTCAAGAGTCCTCTACATGTAAGGATATCTGAATGGACTCGGCGAGTCCTTTGACTGGACTCGGCGAGTAGCATGAAGGTGAGGAGCAACTTGACGAGTGGGATGAACAGCTCGTCGAGTCAAATGAAGATTGCCTTGTACTCGGCGAGTCTGTTCTTGGACTCGGCAAGTCAGGTTGCGAAATCCCAAACTCTTCGAGTTGAGACTCGAATCAGTGAGTCGGGTGGAGACTCGGTGAGTTGGACAGGTCAAGACTCAGAAATCGGTAGACTCGGCGAGTCATGGACTGACTCGGCGATTCGAGACACGAAAGGAAGGACTCTGAATATATGAACTCGGCGAGTCAGTAGGGTGACTCGGCGAGTAGGGTTGACCTGGAAGGTTGACCTTGACCAGGACTTTGACTTGGATCAGGGTTGACTTGGTTGTCTTTCGGGGGTCAGTTAGGCTCAGTATTGCTTTGATATTGTTAGTTCGAGGAGCAAGGGGAGCAGGAGTTCAGTGAGTTGCCGGGCAGTAGCTAGTGAGATTATCAGCAAATTCAGCCAGTGCAGGTGAGCTTCCCTTTGTGTGAATGGGTCTAAGGCCACAATGTCAGACCATGTAGTTATGAGTAGAAGACCTGGGGGTTAGCCCTAGGCACAGTATGCTAGTATGATTTTTAGGACGAGGTCCCTTAATAGCGGGCGGGTGCCCAAGGATTTGTTTATATGATAGTCTATACTTGTTGTCTGTGTGATACATGTATGTGCCTGGTAGGGAGGTGAGTGTGGGCGAGGTCCCGTAGCTCACCAATAGCAGAGTGTGGATGGTGTTCCACATCTCATTAGTAACAGGATAGGGGCGAGGCCCAAGCTAGAGAAGGAGTGAGAGTGGGCTGGGCCCGTATCTCACTACCAGTAGGAGCGTGGACGGGGTTCCATGACTCATCAGTAGCAAGACAAGGGCGAGGCCCAGGATAGGGGAGGCCTTAGGACAGGATCAGTCGTATGAGTTTAACTTATGTGTTATGATATGTTATATGATATTATTAGTTGGCGGGCGAGGCCCTGTGATATGTGTATGTGTTATTATTTGTTGGCGGGCGGGGCCCTGTGACAGGCGAGGCCTAAGTAAAACAGATATGTATCCGAGCGGGGCTCAAAGCCAGGCGGGGCCTGGAGCGGCAGGGCCGTTGTAGCGGGCTAGGCCCAAGGCAGGGGGCGAGGCCCAAGATAGCGGGCGTGGCCCAGTATGTGCAGTATGTGATTATGCATGGTATGTGGTAGGGTGGGGAACTCACTAAGCTTCGTGCTTACGGTTTTCAGTTTTGGTTTCAGGTACTTCTAGTAGCGGAGGGAAGAGCTCGGGGTGATCGCATGGCACATACCATAGATTAGACAACCTGGGAATGTTTACTCTGATAATGAACATGTGTTTTGAAAACTTATACTCAGATTATGTTTTGGAATCATGACTTTGCTTAAAGTAATGTTTTATTAAAAGAAATTTTTGGTCTTAAATTTTGGGTCGTTACAAGTTGGTATCAGAGCCTTGGTTTGAGGGATTCGGACATGCTCTCGGGTGTGTCTAAACTCAAACTGAGGAATTGGTATAGAAGTTTTCAAAATGAAAAGACAGTTTTGTAAAAAGAGAGTTTTGAGAAAGAAAACGGTTTTAGAAAAGCAAAAAGAATTCAGAAAGAAAAGAACTTTGAAAAGAGAAAAGAGGTGTGGTGCATGCAATCAACCGAGCTCAAGTAAGTACCCCAAAATACCCATACAAGTCTATGTTTTGATTAACAGTTAATAGAACAGCATGCTAGATTAGGACTAAGGATCTAGAGATGATGCCTTATGTGCCTATTATGTGTGCTTTTGATCTGCATGATAGTGCTGAATAGATAGTAGTAGGATAGCCTGTTTAGGTTATGCCTGAGTTTATGAGTTGTGTTGCATCCTTGTTTAGATTCTTGCTATGTGGATATGATTGTTGGAGTATGTTATGGTTAGATTTTCCCTTTGTCTGAATGCTGCTTGCTTTGTGCATTGTGGGATTCTGAGTGATGGGAGTTAGCCATTAGGTGGATACGGTACGTCACATGTGATCAGGGTTGAATAATCTCAGAGTGTTGGATTTGGTCCTATTGCGCAGCTCTTGTTTGAGTCCAACCGTTGTAGGAACGAGTCCTCTACTTGAAGGATTATCTGAGCCTCGTCACATGTGATGGTATCCAGGTGATGGCTAATTGGCATCACAAGGAGACCTTCAGCAGCTGAGGGCTGGTTTGAGTTGGGTCAGAGGTTTCCCTAGGGTAAGCCTAGGATGAGGTAGTGCTGGGAGCAATAGTAGTAGAAAAGGGACCAGGTGGAGTCGAAGCAGTTCTTGAGGAAAGTACGGATAGATGTGGTAGGTAGTATGGGCCCGTACTACTGAAAGCAGAGGATCCGTACTCGATTCGGGAAAGGCCGAGACAAGACCGGGAACCTGGTAGTGAGTATGTTTGGTCTCGCAGCAATAAGGAGTATTCTGATAATGGTTATGTTATATGTTTCAGTATGGTGACATTGCAAGAGCGACCAGCGGGCGGATCAGGTGCTGGAGAGGGATCGGGCTCGGGTTCAGGGGCCGAGCAGCTCGAGGAGCGGATGAGAGAGTTGATATCAGCTGAGGTTACGCGCAGTATTCTAGCTCAGACTCCTATGATCTTTGGCACCGTCAAGGAGGGTATATTGGAGTTTTTGGATGGGAGGCTGGGAGCCTTCCGTACTGAGATGATGGCATTGATGGAAGCGCGTACCTTGACATTTTGAGAGTTTAGGGCTTACGGGGCACCAGATTATCATGGGGCTAGGGACCCCATCGCTAGCAGCAGATGGTTGGCCGATGTTTCCAACGCGTTCCGTACGAGCCGGTGTCCTGAGGAGGACAAGGTCAGACTCGCTTCCTGTCTTATGAAGGACAGAGTGAGGGATTGGTGGGAAGAGATTGGTCATGCTTTGGGTGATGATGCCGCATTGGACGCGATGACTTGGAGCGATTTCTCAGCTAGATTCAGGGCGGAGTTTTCGCCAATTATTGAGGTGAGCAGCTGGCCCGGGAGTTTCAGGATTTGACGCAGACTACTGAGACTGTGACGGAGATCACCACTAATTTCAGGGAGAGGGCTCTTCTCATACCACAGTATGTCACGGATGAGGAAATGAAGAAGGCCCGATATCACGAGATGTTGAGGGCTGACATCAGGGAGTTCGTGAGCAGGTCCGGTTGTAAGACGCTGGAGGATATGATTTCTCAGGCCAGGGAGAGGGAAATTGATTTGGAGCAGATCCAGAAGAGGAAGCCAGATGAGGTTCAGGTAGCCGCAAGTTCGGGCAAAAGGCCCAAGGGATCAGATTTGAGATCGAGGGATTATCAGGACCGCAGTCGATGCGGGAAGTGTGGCAGGGCGTGTGCAGGAGTGGTAGTGGTGGTGAGTTTGGCTGCTTCAGGTGCGGTCGGGCTAGTCATTTTAGCAGGGATTGTACTGTTACCATCACTCAGGGATCAGACTTGATATGTTTTCACTGCAATCAGCGGGGCCACAAGAAGGCCCAGTGCCTCAGTTTGTTGTCAGCAGGACGGGTGATGGCACCTGCCCCTGCAACCTTGAGGATCACAAACGGCTGTCAGGGCCGTGCAGAGGCGCCTGCGGTAGGAGGCAGGGCTTGTCAAATGGCTACTTTGGAGACGCGAGCAGCTCCGAACGTTGCAGGTATGCGATTTCCGTTTTCAGTTCTTTTGTTTGTGCATGATGTTATATTTTTATGGTTTCTGCATCATTATCGGTATGGGCATTTCATTTTGAGCGGTTTGATTGTGATCGAGTTAGATGCCATCTGCATACCTTGGATATTTGGTTAGTAGTTAAGGGATGGGTTCTATCGAAGAAGGTTACTTAGGGTGCAGTAACTGTAGCATGCCTTGGAGGGACTCGATATGTCTTGCTAGTTCAGAGCCGTATAAGTTTTAGAAATGGATTGGTTAGATCCCTAGCTATGGTAAGCGTGGAATTCCTCAGCAGATTGATTATGGAATGGTAGCAAGGATTGGGATTTCTATTCATTGAGCAGCGAGGTGTGAGCAGGATCGAAGTGGGGGAGAACCCTCCGAATGTACAAGGGTAAGAGCACGCAAATCCAGAACGAGTACGTGATTTCTGAGAAGGAAAAGAAGTAGTTCAGCGTTTGATGGATTGAGTAGTTCAGGGTTGGGAGTTTGAGAAACTCCCCATCAGTCCGGGCGTGTAAAAGGTGATGGTGAGTATGTGGTTCGGATTTCGGTGAAGGGTCGCCTGTAGGACTTGTGTGAGTCGGAATGAAGATCTTGAGATAGCGCGGGATGCTTTCGTGTTAGCAGTCAGTGGCGGAAAGTGATGTAAGACTACAGGGCAGCCGTAGCATTCACTAGCAGTCAGTGGTGGGAAGTGTTGTCAGACTACGGGGCAGCCGTAGCATTCACTAGCAGACGACGATAAAAGGTGATGTAAAACTGCGGGTAAGCCGTAGCATTCCGTAGTAGCTTCGTTGGCGGAGTCGGGGCGAGGCCCTTATGTCCTAGCATTCAGATAGGGATCAGGAATGAGTAATGGATGAGAATGGTAAGGAGTTTGCCTGTATATCCCTTGAGAGGTGAGACCTTGGGAGAGGCCGCTCTAGGATATAGTCGGGTGGGACCCGTGGGTGAGGCCCGTATGAGAATAGCAGTATAGGTGAGACCTGAGAGTAGGGTTGCTCAGTAGTATGGTTGGGTGAGACCCATGGGCGAGGCCCATGAGTTTTAACAACACAGGTGGGACCTGGTAGGGATCTTAATGTTTAGACAGGGTATCGAGGATCCCAGGAAATTTTAGTGCCAGCATGGTAGAATAGATTGAGCAGTATAGGTGATTGAAGTTTCTTCGAATGTCGCTGGGAGTGACTAGTGGTTGTGTTGGGTCAGCGATCGGTGGGAGTCGGTAATCCAGATATTGATAGGTTGGTAGGGACCAGGGTGGTCTCAGTTCATCCAGAAGCCAAATAAGGAATAGTAGGATGTCCAGTCAGTAGCAGTGCGAGTATGCAGCATATGGTGGAATTCAGTTAGTCGGTCGTGGGCTGCTCGACACCAAATGATAGTAGAAAGAATGCCCAGTGGATACTGGCAATGATGACCTTTACTGGGAGTAGTGGGAGTAATAGATTTGGTGGAGACAGGATCTTCATAGTGGCAGAGGAGACAGATGGTTATGGAGCATTGCCTTGGGGAGGCAAGGAAACCGCGCAAGGAAAGAAGGGGTGAACCCCTATGGGGTCAGTGCAGTATTTGGAGATTACCAGAAAGATTTTCGGTTGATTAAGTTGTGTTTCCAGGATGTTTAGGGTCAGGATGCACCCGAGATTATTATCTGTAAGGATTGACGTTAGTCTGAATGACTGAGCGGAAGGTCAGCGATGGTAGGCAGCTGGTGTTAGAATGAATGGTGGGGTATTGGAGGCAGATCGTAGGCGGTGGATCATAGCAAACTTCGAGGATGAAGTTTAGTTTAAGTGGGGGAGAGTTGTAACACCCAAAGTTTGGAAGGCCAAGAAAAGAAAGAAAACCTTAATTTTAAGGGAGACTCGACGAGTCCAAGGATGAACTCGGCGAGTCCAAGCGGGATCCGGGTCGAGGAGTAAGTGACTGACTCGGCGAGTCGGCCAAGGGGACTCGGCGAGTCTGGTTTGTGCAAGGAAAACCCTAAAATCGGAACTTGGAGCCTATTTAAATGTCTCATTCTCTCCCCTAGGGCTCCTTTACTACCCCTTTCACCCAGAACATCGAACCCTAAGCCCCATTGTTGCTCATTCAAGCTTCCAAGCCATTTGTGGGGTGATTTGAAGGAAGAAGAAGAAGGGGAATCATTGGAGCTTCAAGGATTGGCCTTGGATCCGAAGATTGGAGAAGTTTTCCGAGTTATTGAAGATATTAAGTTGTTCTCTCCTTTAGATCTAGTATGGTTGTGAGTTTTGGGGGTTTTCTAGCCATGATTAGTTACCTCTTTTGAGTTAGAAGCCAAATCTGATGTTGCTACTTCAGATCTAAGCTCATTATGGTCTTGAGAAGCATAAAGTAGCAGCCCTTGAGTTGATTACGGAGCCTCTTTACCTTAAACCCTATTTTATGGTGTATTTTGCTTAGATCTCCTTCTTTACACGTAAAGTTTGCAAATTTACATGAGGAATAGGCTTGGGAAGGGTAGATCTACAGTTTGGAGTCCATGCATGACTCAAAAGTCCTCTGCATGTAATGATATCTGAATGGACTCGGCGAGTCCTTTGAGTGGACTCGGCGAGTAGCATGAAGGTGAGGAGCAACTCGACGAGTGGGATGAACAGCTCGTCGAGTCAGATGAAGATTGCCTTGTACTCGGCGAGTCTGTTCTTAGACTCGGCGAGTCAGGTTGCGAAACGCCGAACCCTTCGAGTTGAGACTTGAATCAGTGAGTTGGGTGGAGACTCGGTGAGTTGGACAGGTCAGGACTCAGAAATCGGTAGGCTCGACGAGTCCAGACGCGAAAGGAAGGACTCTGAATATATGAACTCGGCGAGTCAGTAGGGTGACTCGGCGAGTAGGGTTGACCTGGAAGGTTGACCTTGACCAGGACTTTGACTTGGATCAGGGTTGACTTGGTTGTCTTTCGGGGGTCAGTTAGGCTCAGTATTGCTTTGATATTGTTAGTTCGAGGAGCGAGGGAAGCAGGAGTTCAGTGAGTTGTCGGGCAGCAGCTAGTGAGATTATCAGCAAGTTCATCCAGTGCAGGTGAGTTTCCCTTATTGTGAATGGGTCTAAGGCCACAATGTCGGCCAATGTAGTTATGAGTAGAAGACCCGGGGGTTAGCCCTAGGCACAGTATGCTAGTATGATTTTCAGGACGAGGTCCCTTAATAGCGGGCGGGTGCCCAAGGATTTGTTTATATGATAGTCTATACTTGTTGTCTGTGTGATACATGTATGTGCCTGGTAGGGAGGTGAGTGTAGGTGATGTCCCGTAGCTCAGTAATAGCAGAGTGTGGATGGTGTTCCACATCTCATTAGTAGCAGGACAGGGGCGAGGCCCAAGCTAGAGAAGGAGTGAGAGTGGGCTAGGCCGGTATCTCACTACCAATAGGAGCGTAGACGGGGTTCCATGACTCATCAGTAGCAGGACAAGGGTGAGGCCCATGATAGGGGAGGCCTTAGGACAGGATCAATCGTATGAGTTTAACTTATGTGTTGTGATATGTTATATGATATTATTAGTTGGCGTGCGAGGCCCTGTGATATGTGTATGTGTTATTATTTCTTGGCGGGCAGGGCCCTGTGACAGGTGGGGCCTAAGTAAAACAGATTTGTATTCGAGCGGGGCTCAAAGCCAAGCAGGTCCTGGAGCGGCGGGGCCGTTGTAGCAGGTGAGGCCCGAGGCAGGGGGCGAGGCCCAAGAGAGTGGGCCTGGCCCAGTATGTGCAGTATGTGATTATGCATGGTATGTGGTAGGGTGGGCAACTCACTAAGCTTCGTGCTTACGGTTTTCAGTTTTGGTTTCAGGTACTTCCGGTAGCGGAGGGAAGAGCTCGGGGTGATCGCATGGTACACACCATAGATTAGACAACCTGTGAATGTTTACTCTGATAATGAACATGTGTTTTGAAAACTTATACTCAGATTATGTTTTGGAATGATGACTTTGCTTAAAGTAATGTTTTATTAAAAGAAATTTTTGGTCTTAAATTTTGGGTCGTTACAGGCAGCAGTTAGAATTCTAGCATTTCGACACTTCGAGTCATGTGAGTTTTCCTCACTATACTCAGGGGTCTAAGGCACCAAGGCTGGCCCTTTGAATTGTTAAGTGTCATGTTACGCCAGAATGATCTGTTAGTTAGACAACCTAGAGGGTAGGATAATATTATATGATATGTGGTATGATCTGATAGATTAGTTTGTTGTCTATAGACTGTTCTGTGATTATCTGTTATATGTGCACATGTTTGTTTATTGGTTGAGGCTTCTCTGCTTTGTGCGAAAGCCAATAGACCTGGGCATTCCATCATGTTGGTTGTGGGCCTGTAGTTTTCCATCCCGTGGATGACTGGACTCATTGTATGTGGGCATTCCAACCTGTTGGTTGTGAGCCTGGGGTATTCCATCCTGAGGATGATTGGACTCATTGTATGTTGGCATTCCAATCGAAAGGTTGAGAGCCTGGGGTATTCCAACCTGATGGTTGATTGGACCTATTGTATGCTGCTTATGATTATATTTGTATTGTGTGAGTATGGGTCTTTTGGGGGATCTCACTAAGCTTTCGGGCTTACAGTTTCAGTTTCTGGTTTCAGGTACATCAGGGGATTGTGGCAACGCAAAGGTGTGATTGTACATCTCCTCACATTTTGTTTATGTTTCTAGGAAAACTCTAATAAAGACTATTTTGAAAACAAGGATTTGTAATAACTCTTGGATTTTTAATGTGTTGAAAAGTTAAAATTTTGGTTTAAATTTTATGGGTGTTACTAATATATTATTGTGTCACGTTTTGTAACCAGAGTCTCCTGGAGGGAAAGCGTGAATTTTTGTATAGATCTATACAGGATTGACCATCTTACACCTTGATGCTAGCTACAGTGGGATCTGCAGGTCTACAGGTGATGAATATCATACCATTTCGACGTCTTTCAACGTCGTATTTTACTAGTCGATCATGTATGGTTACAATCATATCACATTTTACCTTACTTAACAATTTGTTTAAGGTAGTTAGTACATTGTTAGTTACTTATACAATATTACAGTACATCTTTATTTTCCTATTGCTTTCACATTGTGATCTTCTCACATAAACGGTAATATAAACTATATTTTGGAAATGATAGTCATACTTGGGAAAATTTATCACTTTTACAAACAAACAACATTTAGAACATTCGGGCCTTGGTAGAAGGCTACTTTTAGTATAAAATATAGGATTTTCTAGGAGATACAAACTTTTACTACAAACATTTACAAACACTTTCATAAAAACAATGACACTAAAATTACTTATGAACTCACCAGCTTTAATGATGATCTACTCTTTCAAAATAACTTGTATTCTCAGGTCACCAGTATACAGGTACCGATAACTAGGTTTTGAGAAGACGGAGCGTTCAAGACTTGTCTTTATTTTGATTATTCATTTTTGGTGTCTTATAAACTATATACAAAACACACTTGTATTAAAGTTATATTATTAATGCAATGGAGGATGTTGTTGCTTGTTTACTATTATACATTATTGTGGTACTGTACATGACGTCCTCCACACCAGAACGTTTCTGCCGTTCCAGTTTTGGGGTGTGACAGTTTCAAAGGGACCAAAAGTATATCTTTCTTACTTAATCCATTAAGTCTAAGTTTCCAACCTTCAGATCTGAATCAAAATGATATTTAAATGGATAAAGTTTCCAACTTTATCCATAACAAGGTCACAAACCTTCAAGATCTAAACTTTATGTACTAAAGTGACCAAAAGCTCATAACATCCAAAACTAGCTAGATCTAACAAATGAATCATCAATATTCAGGCTTTATACCTCCAGAAGAAAGACCAAGGTGAACAAGGTCTGGATCTACAAGATCCAATGCAAGCAAAATTTCTCCAATGAACTCACTCTCCTCCAAGATGCACCAAGAACACTCCAAAGCACTCAAAAACACCTTCTTTTTTTCTTAAGGCTCAAACTAGGGTTAGTGTTCCAAGGGAGAGTGTTGGAGAGGTGGAGGCTGAAAATGGATTGGGTTGAGGGAAGTTAATAAGCATAAATAAGGCACAAACCCTAAAAATATGGTGGTGTTTTTTATTGAGAGTGCACAACATAATAGAGATGCCTAGTATGCCCAACGTGTTGTTATGCAGCTCATCCATATTGATCAATGTACTTTCATTGACCAACGTACTTTGCTTTTTGCAGCCAAATGAGAACCATAGAACTCATAATCATGGTCAAATCACCATGGAATCTGTACAAAAACAAGAATATGTCAATTTAACATGATAGGTTATCAACCTCAGATTGTGTGCTAGTGAGAACTAAAAGGTTTATTCTTGATTGACTCCTGAAACTCTCAAAATCAATAAGACTTCCAGTGACTTCTTGACATATAAGATTCTCTCTTAAGGAACATTACTTGATGAGTTAAATGAAATATTCAAAAGTTGGTGTGGATTACCAACAAGAAACACTTCATGGAATTGGTCATAGTTTATCCTTTGTTTTAATTAAAACATCACAACTTCCAATTCCAAATGTGCCAGAGTAAGAAAACATTATTACTCCACATTCATGAGGTGTTATAAACCTACTTAGTATCAAATAAGCTCAAGATACGGTTTTTAATAACTAGACCATGGCTTTAATACTTGATTGGAAACGAAGTATGACTCATCTTTTGATTGAACCACTTCAAATTTATCTGATTCTTCTTCTTAGTTATACAATTGCACTAAGATGTTCTTCGAGGATCAATTGTGATATAGTTCCACAATCATTAAGATGATCATAAAACATGATACTAAAGTACTCTACTTTCCTTTCAGATTTGAGAAACTTTTATCTTTTTCCTAATAGATTCTTAATATTTTTTCTGCAACTCTTTGAAACTTTTAAAAGTATTAGAATTATGATTAATCTTTTAAACACAACCATATTTAGTAAAACATCAGTAAACATAACGAATAGAGTTATCACCATTTGTGGTGGATCTGACTAGTCCATATCAATATTTACTCAATCCATTAGTCATTCACTTTGACTCACAAAACATGTGAACAACGAATTAGTCATAAATTTCCAGCAATAAAGACCTCATTCATCACACAATTCAAATTGCATGACTCCAAGTTTCTATTTAATTGAAACTTGGTGATGAGAATTCCTTTTCACTTGGTTAATTATGATAGTACCACAAGCAATATAGAAAGAATCAAATCAACAATTAATATTGCTAATAATAGAAATGCAACCAACATTTTCATAAATTCCATTATAATGAAATATAATGTAAATCAACTAGATAAACCAAAATTTCACTTTTATAAATAATAAACAAAAAAATTGGAACTTATCCATACAATGCATAAAATAAAAACTATGTTTCTAGACATCTCCTACGCAACTATTAAATTGCCATAACTCCTAAGCAGTAGCTTCCAAAATCTGATCATCGAACCATGCGACCGAAATCCATATCTCACGATCAAATTCAACTTACTCTTCTTAAGCTTTCTTCTTTCTCTTAGATCCTGCAATACCATCAAAATGTGATAATCACATCATGTATTAAGAGTCAATGAATAGGAACTTATTAAGATAATGGAGTTATATAATGGATATACTTGAAGTAGAGTCACATGACTTGACTTTACCATCTCTGAGATCTTTCAAGTAGTCTGGTCAGCTTCGCAACCAATGTATCTTTAATTGGAAATAAAAACATATGGACTTTATGCTCTCACTTTTGTGATTAGGATGCCGAGGATAACAAACGAGATGTGAATAACCATGCAAATTAGCCTGGTACTCTCGATGTTATTCATCGTCTCGTTTTAATGTGTCGGTTAGCCACACGTGCTCCATTAATCAACGATAATTTTCGAGACACCTACTACCACTCTTCATTAGTCCCCCATCATTATGCTTGTTAATTACACACACTCCACTAACGAATTATAAAGTGTAATATGTAATTTCATGGATTAGTGTACAACTTCACATTTTCCTAAAGTAACTAAGAGTGGGATTTAGAAAATAGTTTAGTTAGTTTATTTCATTATACTTATTAATGATATTATGTCCTATCAAATCCGTTTGGCTAACGAACAGCCACCATACAAGAGAACGGTGGGTAAGAATGGATACCCAATGACGATCATTTTATAGACCACTTCCTTAAACTCTCCTTATAGTATGTCTTCGTGAATGAGGTGTATTAGCGATTTGACTGACTTTTCTTGTACATATAATATATATTTAACCTTTAATTATATATATATATATATATATATATATATATATATATATATATATATATATATATATATATATATATATATAGTATAAGATGTATTTTAAAACATTTTGAAATTTCAAGAGTTTAATCTTTTAATAAATTGAAGTTTTAATTTAGTTAAATTTAAACCATTTTATGGATTTGTTAATCATATTTTAATTAATTACTTAATTAAATTAAGAATAAGTTCCATAAGGATGTATTTTAATTCTTTTAAAATACTAGGTTTATAATAATTTATAAAATAAACCAAAGAATATTTGACATTAACCATTAAGTTCACTTAATATCTAGATTTATTATTTATACACTTAAAAGATCAATAATATTAGTCAAACAAAACAATTAATCAAGTTAAATACTTGTCTCCAAACTTTTAGGCTTTTATTTTCCCATCATATATACAGCAAAATCGGATTTGGAGGATAAATCAAACAAGTAATTATCATTTAAAAGTTGATTAGGCAGATAAGGCACAAAATCTTGGATTTGCACGTGAGAAGCGACAAACAGAAAAACAAGTTTCTTTTAATATATTCACCAATGTGAAAATACATAAAAGAAAGCCCCAGGCTCTCATACCACTAATGGGTTATTATGGTTACAAATACAATGATCTAAGCAGAAAAACATTTAAACAATTCAAATGATTAGGGCACATGCAACCTAATAGGATCTATGTCTTTTACATATAGGCAACATACTATGAATCCTCATACTACAAAACCTTCCTATGAAAAACTAGTTCATAGAACAAGAAACTTACCTTGAAGATTGTTATTTCAAACAATCTTGAATTCCTTCTTGAAAAACTCTTGGAAGCAAGCACCACAAGTATTGTGCCGTTAATGGTTCACACCTAAACCTTAGCAACCAATAAGCTTGAATATATATATATAGAGAGAGAGAGAGAGAGAGAGAGAGGAGAAGAGTAGAATTTTTGGCCCTAAGCCTCTAAAGGAAGCATTGACAAATTCTAAACGCTTAGGGGTTTATATAGGAGTCTAGGAAGGCATTGGATAAGGCAGATATCTCCAAGAAAACCCTAATCCCTTAACTTCCTCCCTAAGGAATCCAAGGCACCCTTAATACCTAAGGAAACCCTAGATAGCATTCTAGAATTCATTCGCCACCTACCTAGGGAGGTTCTAGAATTGCTCAATATTCAACTATTGAACATTGTCACCTTTAGTCCTCCTACTTTTAATTAATCCAATTAATCCCAAAATTAATTCCAATTAATTTCCAATTAATCATTAATTAAATCATACTATTTCCAATTTATATATTATTTCCATAATACATTAACAAATCATTTATTTTGATTTTTAAATAATTTATTAACCATATAATAAATTAATAAATCATTCTCTTTCTAAAAGATATCATATCCAATTCCTATGTTTGAGGGAACCCTAAAAGGGTTATTCTACTATCAACTGAAGTTTATACTAATTTAGTTATGGACTTAGACACGCAATCCAACAGTCTCGCAGTTGGATAAGTCTGTTACTATAACTACTAGTATAACTACCAAACTGATCAGCAAATTGTAGCTTCTAAAAGCGGTTGTCGAGCTTTAACCCAGTTGGTTACGTGTCCTAAGATAAATGATCAAATATTCCTTTGCTCTACAAGATATCGTACAAATATGAGACATGGATTATAAAAAATCTCATTATCCAATATTTTTGTTTCCCGATTTCTGATTTGTGATGACGATATCAGGCTTCTAATCAAACACATCAATTTACTCTTGGCTAGGCCTAGAACCTATAAGTTAACACCAAATCACCAAGGGGCCAAAAGATATCGATTTTACCGTTGGGGCAAAATGAACGAATAAACTTTGACTTACATACTTGTACTATTCAGTCATCAATTCATGCACACCAATGCGTTTTACAACTTCAAGTTGGTGATGCATTTACGTATTATAAATGCATAACTAACTTGTAAACAACAACTCATATATCTCAGTTTCAAGAATATAAGATATTATTGTCTCAAAATTACTTGTGATAAAACCCATGAAGTAATTCTCCAAGCATGGGTTTGTCTAATACCTAAAATCCCCATTACTAAGTACTCATGAACATTACAGCAAAACAATTGCTATGTCTAGTCTCCGTAGACAATTTACAATTCCATTCATGACAGTCTTACTTCGCTACTAACCTCCAAAAGTACGAGCAACTGTGGAATTTCTAATAATCAAATTATTCAGGAAGTAAAACATGCAAAATGAAACACAATAATAAGCTAAATAACTATGGTCTCAAAGTTATTGAATATAAATAAAAATATTATTATTTAATCAACATAATAACTAAGACTTTATTCACTGTATAATGTTTCGAGTAATCAACTAACCACATGAATTAAACAACAGCCATGCCATGTTATAAACATGCATACTATGTTTCTATATGTTCCTTCTTTTGTGAACAGATCGACTCGACACTATTCCAATGATGCTTATTTCACAATTCTAAATTCTTGTCACTACTAAATGTGTTAGAATTCCAACCTTACATGTATTGTCCTTTTGTGATGTCGAGGCTTCAAAGTCACAGAGACTTAGACAATGATATTATAGGACGTTCCATTAGAACTTTGTTAATAAAAAAAATTCCATGGTAATGAAGTCTCAAATTCAAGGTATATTACTTGAACACCTTTCTTGCATTAAGGTTTCCAACTCACATGTAGACTTAATAGTCAACTCCCACCATTGAAACATTTCCATATTCCTATATGACCATCAATTCTAATCAAGAATCATGTTAATCAAGAATCATGTCAATATTGTCCTTCCAACCAATACCATACTTCCAACCGTCTACAAGCAACCAATCTTTCGATAAACCTCATAATGTTCTTAACAACTTTAGTCACACAAAGTTCTAGTCCTTTTCCCTCTCAATGCCCAAGGCATTTGGAAAAATCAGAACAAGTGAACATTATAACATACATAATCAATCCTTTATCCAAAGCATATGGGCTCGGTTCATCATGTCTTACATAAGGACGTGATATTTTCTCAGTCTCTTGCCATAATATTTCCATACCTATGTTGAATTATTTCAACATGATATTCATATATGTCCAAGACTAAGTTCTATTAAACCCTTCAATCTAAACCTTTAGATTCGAAAGGAAGTATGAGTGCCCTATCCCTTAAGTCTAACTATAGCAAAACAATTTCCAAACTTTATAACTTGAAAATTTGTAAACTTTGTTTCCTACAAATAATATTGCCAACTTGCAACACTTAACATACCAATTATGCTCCCACTAGTTTTCACATATACCTAAAAATCAGTTGGACTTTTAGAAATCAATACTCTTGACTTTCTTACTAAAGTGTATATTTCTGATACATGATGCTTCGACAAGTCTTCAATTAGACTTCTCAAGCTTATATACCTTCATTAGATAGCCTATATGTGTAACCCTTTCAGAACTTATAGTTATATGTCCTGAAAGTTCAAACAATTGCTCGCCATTTCTCACAATTCGAACTAAGAAAAGGGATGTCGTAATCATATTACAAATTTGAGAATGTAATTAACACAAATATTAACCATAATGATACTTATCAGATCTTTAAAATCTACTAGATAAAGTGTCTCCTCATAATTATTCTCATGAATTAGAGCGAAACATTTATGCCACCAAGGTTTTATGGTGTATACTTTCCCATCCATGAGAATCTATTATTTCCAACCTACAATAATAAGATAAGGTTTAGGAGCAAACCAAATTCAAATTAAACTTTCCTACATGGATTGAACTTCACTCATTCTAAATTTCTCACCCTCTGATATCATAAGGGCCTACCAACGTTTCTGTGTTGTGAAGCAGCTCACCCATATTGATCAATGTACTTTCATTGACCAACGTACTTTGCTTTTTGCAGCCAAATGAGAACCATAGAACTCATAATCATGGTCAAATCACCTTGGAATCTGTACAAAAACAAGAATATGTCAATTTAACATGATAGGTTATCAACCTCAGATTGTGTGCTAGTGAGAACTAAAATGTTTATTCTTGATTGATTCCTGAAACTCTCAAAATCAATAAGACTTCCAGTGACTTCTTGACATATAAGATTCTCTCTTAAGGAACATTACTTGATGAGTTAAATGAAATATTCAAAAGTTAGTGTGGATTTCCAACAAGAAACACTTCATGGAATTGGTCATAGTTTATCCTTTGTTTTAATTAAAACATCACAACTTCCAATTCCAAATGTGCCAGAGTAAGAAAACATTATTACTCCACATTCAGGTGTTATAAACCTACTTAGTATCAAATAAGCTTCAAGATACGGTTTTTAATAACTAGACCATGGCTTTAATACTTGATTGGAAACGAAGTATGACTCATCTTTTGATTGAACCACTTCAAATTTATCTGATTCTTCTTCTTAGTTATACAATTGCACTAAGATGTTCTTCGAGGATCAATTGTGATATAGTTCCACAATCATTAAGATGATCATAAAACGTGATAATAAAGTACTCTACTTTCCTTTCAGATTGGAGAAACTTTTATCTTTTTCCTAATAGATTCTTAATATTTGTTCTACAACTCTTTGAAACTTTTAAAAGTATTAGAATTATGATTAATCTTTTAAACACAACCATATTTAGTAAAACATCAGTAAACATAACGAATAGAGTTATCACCATTTGTGGTGGATCTGACTAGTCCATATCAATATTTACTCAATCCATTAGTCATTCACTTTGACTCACAAAACATGTGAACAACGAATTAGTCATAATTTTCCAGCGATAAAGACCTCATTCATCACACAATTCAAATTGCATGACTCCAAGTTTATATTTAATTGAAACTTGGTGATGAGAATTCCTTTTCACTTGGTTAATTATGATAGTACCACAAGCGATATAGAAAGAATCAAATCAACAATTAATATTGCTAATAATAGAAATGCAACCACCATTTTCATAAATGCCATCAAAATGTGATAATCATATCATGTATTAAGAGTCTATGAATAGGAACTTATTAAGATAATGGAGTTAGATAATGGATATACTTGAAGTAGAGTCACACGACTTGACTTTACCATCTCTGAGATCTTTCTGGTAGTCTGGTCAGCTTCGCAACCAATGTCCCTTCAATTGGAAATAGAAACATATGGACTTTTTACAAATAGCACATGGAACTATATTATAACTAGCATTTCCCTTTAATATACGATCAAACAGTTGAACCTTGGCCAATCCCTTTCCATTAGGAAGAGAAATCTTATATGCACCACTATTGTCAATGTTCATGGAAATTTTAGAAATAGATCCTCTAGACACTTTTGCTTCACTTGTTTTTTGCAGTCAATGTCCATGTAAATTTTGGAATTAGATCCTCAAGACAACAATTTCTCAATGTACGATTTCATTTCCAGAACATGCATACACACGGAATTTCCATCTCGATGTTTACATGTCGATATGGCTTGAGTAATTTTGTATCTTTCAACTGAGGAAATCGTGACATAGGGAGAGTCACTGTAGGAGGAGGAAGAAGAGTTGGAAAAGCATAATGTCCGGTTCCACCATTTTCTAAAGAAGATAAAACATTTTCACCTTGATCTGAAAGTGGAAGATCATCTTCTGGAGGAAGAGGAAAACCATTTCCAAAAGAACGAGGAGGACCATTGTTGTCTTGAATTGACATGTATAAAAGGAAAAATAGAATTCACCTTATTTGATTTTAATCCTTAATAATTAACCCATCAATTTAAATCAAGGCTAGGGTCCATATTTTCGATTCGAACTTTGAAGAGGGATGCTGTAATCAAATTGGAATCTATTTTAGGTAGGTAAAGCTTTAGCAATTTCAATCTTATGAAACTCCTAGATCTTTTGAGATTCATTGATTCTAATCAATGGCATGTTTAATCTCAAATTATGCTCTTACACATTGATTCTAATCAATGGCATGTTTAATCTCAGATTATGCTCTTACTCTTTGTGACTAGGATGTCGAGGATCACAAACGAGATGTGAATAACCATGAAAATTAGACTGACAGTCTCGATGTCATTTATCATCTTGTTTTAATGTGCTGGTTAGTCACACACGCTCCATTAATCAATGATAATTTTCGAGACACCCACTACCACTCTTTATTAGTCCCCCATTAGTGTGTCGGTTGACCACACACACTCCACTACTAACTTATAAAGTGTAATGTGAAATTTCATGGATTAGCATACAAATTCACATTTTATCAAAGTAAACAAAGAGTGGGATTTTAGAAAATAATTTAGTTACTTTATTTCATTATACTTATTAATGATATTATGTCCTATCAAATCTGTACGGCTAACGAACCTCCACTAAGAGAGTGGTGGGTCAGAATGGATAACCAATGGCGGTCATTTTATAGGCCACTTCATTAAACTCACCTTATAGTATGGCTTCGTGGATGAGGCGTACTAGCGATTTGACTAACTTTTCTTATACATATAATATATACTAAACCTTTTATTATATATTTAGAGTATAAGGTGTATTTTTAAACATTTTAAAAGTCAAATTGTTTAATCTTTTAATAAACTAAACTTTTAATTTAATTAAATTTAAACCATTTTATGGATTTATTACTCATCTTTTTAATTAATTACTTAATTAAATTAATAATAAGATCCATAATGATGTATTCTAAATCTTTCAAAATACTAGGTTCATAATAATTTATAAAATAAAACAAATAATATTTGACATTAATCATTATGTTCAATTAATATCTGGATTTATTATTTACACACTTAAAAGATCAATAATATTAATCAAACAAACCAATTAATCAAGTCAAATACTTATCTCTAAACTTCTAAGCTTTTATTTTATCATCATAGATACAACAAAATCGGATTTTGGAGGATAAATATAACAAGTAATTATCATATAAAACTTGATTAGGTAGATAAGGCACAAAATCTCGAATCCAAATCGAGCTCACGTCATGAGCAGCGACAAACACGAAAACATGTTTCTTTTAATCGATTCACTAATGTGCAAATACGTGAAAGAAAGCCCCATGCTCTGATACCACTGATGGGATATTAGGTTCAATACTACAATGCTCTAAGCGGAAAAACATTTAAACAATTCAAATGATTAGGGCTCATGCAACCTAATAGGATCGATGTCTTTCACATATATGCAACATACTACGAGTCATCATCCTACAAAAATTTCCTATGAACTGCTCAAGGAAACCCTAGAT
Source organism: Lactuca saligna (assembly GCF_052625555.1). Classification (NCBI taxonomy): domain Eukaryota; kingdom Viridiplantae; phylum Streptophyta; class Magnoliopsida; order Asterales; family Asteraceae; genus Lactuca; species Lactuca saligna. The sequence goes on along the minus strand of NC_136421.1, from coordinate 48,331,439 downwards.
AACATTATAGAATTCATCCCCCACCTAGGAAGGTTCTAGAACTGCTCAATGTTCAACTATTGAACATTGTCACCTTTAGTCCTCCTTTTAATTAATTTAATTAATCCTAAAATCAATTCCAAGTAATTTCTGATTAATCATAAATTAAATAATACTATTTCCAGTTAATATATTATTTCCATAATACATTAACAAATCATTTACTTCAATTTATAATTAATTTATTAACTATATAGTAAATTAATCAATCATTCTCTCTCTAAAAGCTATCATATTCAGTTGTTAGGTTTGAGGGAAACCTAAAATGATTGTGCTACTATCAATTTAAGTTTATACCGATTATAGTTATGGGCTTAGACACCCAATCCAACAACAAATTCCCCCCACTTAAATTTGATTTCATTCTCGAAATCAGTCCTTACAAATTACCTATTATATATACTACGACCCTCTTACGGTTCTTTTAATCCCATTTGAATTGCACTGGTCGACACAACTCTTTTACTATGGTTAGCATTTACCACCTCAAAGCCTTCACGAATAGATGCAAAGTCTATTCTTGGATGAGACGCCTTAAAATTGATCTCTCGGCTTCCTCAATGTTAGATCGATGCCCTACCCAAACGACCATTTCTGAAACCAATGTCGATTTAATATTCTAGCGATAACATGCGTTGTGTCAGAAAAACAACAATTATCCATATTGCAATAAATTAATTACTTAACCATAATCCAAAGACTCCAAGGTCATTCCCGACAATCTAGTGAACAATTTCATTCTATAAATCAATCATGATAATCGAAAGTTAACAGATTCGATATGTCCAAGATCTCATTGACTCGCGCCATCGTATCGATGAACCAGAATATGGGATCCAGGATCGACCTCCATCGTCGATGACCCCGCACACAAATGCACTGGTTAATTCCTAAATGGAAACCAATAAAATATATACTAAACTAGACTATATACCCACTCCTCTCTAATAATCCTGATCCACTAACCAATTACAACTCTCGGGCCTACACCCGATTTGTCAACCACTAATGACCCTCGGGTTTACCCCCAATCCACAAACCACTAATGACTCTCAGGATTAGCCCCAACCTACCAACCACTAATAACTCTTGGGCTTATCCCCAATCCGTCAACCACTTCCAAAATTCGGGCTTATCCCTTATCTATCAACCATTAACGACTCTCAGGGTTACCCTGGATCCGTCAACCACTACCAAAGCCACTCAGCATAACATAGGAACACACCGAACCTGTGAAACTTAACTATCATAATCAAGACTTTGGGTCATGATTCGGACCCCTAGGTCCCAAGCAAACAAGAATAGACAAGAAGATCCTCATCACAACCATCGACCTCAGCTCCTAACACCCTAGGACCTTTAAGCACTATGATGCCCCATAAAACACTAACACCAACTGCATTTAAGAAAATATGAAAGGAATTTTGTCAACTGGCATCGAGCCTAATGTGGAACTCTAAAGATTAAGCAATTTCATGAAATTCCTTAAATCGAGCAATACTGGCTGGAGGCCACATCCTGGTACAAGATTTTCCCGCCATGAAATCTCTAATTTCTCCCACTTGGAATATATAAATTATTCGAATGCATCTTGGTAAGAGATTCTACCACCATGAAATCTCCACTTTCTCCCACCTTGAATATACAAATTATTCGTTGTTGAGCAGGTTTCAGGAATATTGTGACTAGGTCGTAGAGGACCCGATATAATTCCTAAGGAAAGTATGGATAGGTGTGGAAGGGTAGTATTGGGCCCGTACTACTAAAAGCACAGGATCCATTCTTGAATTGGGGAAGATTTCGGGGAATCTAAGGGTTGGTCAGGGAAGATAGCATAGTTGGATACCATAATTTGAGGTAGTGGTTTCGTATCTGTCGATCTTTTAGCTTGGGCTGCTCAGGCGAGGATGGGTTTTGTGTTTGTTTAGACCCTTTGGCAAAATTGATGTGGGTTGAGTGGTTCAGACCCATATGGATATATTGATTGGAAGTCTAGAGGGTTTATTAGAGGTCGTGCCTCGGGCCTCAAGACGCAGGCAGGAAATGGTTGATATGATCGACTTGGAAATCGCATCTAGGATTTACGTGTCGGATTATCGGATTGGGTTGTCATTATCTGTGGCAAGGATCTGGTTCTTCTGTTCTTTTTTGAGTTAGAAGAAGTGGGCAGATTTGTGACCTCCCAAGTTAGATTGTATTCTCAACTTAAGGTCTATTTGTCGTGGTAGTTGGCGACAGTATGTCAGCACCAATGGGCACAAGTGGTTGATGTGGCACAAGTACATTAGCGATGTGAGTAAGGGTCGTATCCTTGGGAGAAGGGAAAGCTAGGTGTCGGATTGTCTTGTGGGTTGGAAGCAAGGGGTGTATGTTTGGATCGTAAATCGGTAGTTTGCTATGTTTTGTAAGTGGTCATTATGGGAAATTCAGAGGTTTTCCGTTGAAATTCAGGTTTTCTTGGGGTTCTTTTGATCCGTATCTGGAGGACCATTCTGCGGCTGATAATCATTTCAAGATCAAGTATGGTTGTACCTGGTTGGGCTATTTGGGTTATATTTTGGTTTCACCGCCAGTGGACAGTGGTTCGAGTTCTAAGTGGGGGAGAAATGAGATTCTCGAGTTGAGCATCAATCATTGAGGGTTCTGTCAGTTTGCTTTTTGTTTTGTTGGTTTCAGATGTTGGGAAGATGTTGGTCGGTGCCCCTTTTTCAGAAGCACGTATGTTCAGCACTAGGTGGGTTGTGGTTTCTCTGGTTTAGGGGTCAAGGTGTCCTATACCATTGGTCATTGAGTTCGTTATTCAGCGGGAATTCTCCGAAGGATTAAAGTGGTGACGGTTAAAGGTCAAGGAATGCGTCAGCTACCCTCCTAATTGGTACACTCTATGTTTCTTTGGTCTTCAGGTGTTTTTACCCTCAATGGAAGAGTGAGGGCTTGGTTTATAGCAATCTCAAGTGTTGGTAACCTTCAAGATCATCTTGGAGGTCTTCTCGAGCTATTGGTGTAGTGATGGAATGTGACAACCCGGAATTGTCATTCGGTAAAACCCTAAAAGTCAATCACTTCATATTATAAGTCAAGTTCACTTTGACATGTTTTTGGGAAAATTAAAGTTCATTTGATTATTTTAATATTATTTTTAAACCAACGGGTGAAAGAAAGTGTCGTCTTGGGTTTTGAATTTTAAAAACCGCAAACACCTCGCGTCTTAGAAGTTCCTGGCCAAACTATTTTGTTTGGGTCGAAAAATCATCCCAAAAATCCATAAACTCATGCTTATCCATGATTTTACTCCCCAAGTCTAGCCATTTGTGTTTACTCCCCAAATACCCAAAAGAGTAAACTCCAAAATATCCTTTCAAGTATCATCCTTGATTTTGTTCTAGATCTTCAAACTAGTAAGTGTTCTAACCATTTCAAGTTGGTTTAATACTTAATATAGTGTTTGTGCATCTATTCATCCATTCATTTTTGTGTTTTGATTAGTTTTTCCAAAGCACCAAGAACACACACTAGTGTTCTTGAACTTAAAGTTCATTTCAATGAGGATATAAAGTCATTGTCCTACCCGTTCGGCTAACGACCCTCCACCGATCAAGCAAGCGGTGGGTGAGAATGGACACCTATTAAGTCGCCATTTTATAGGCAACAACCTTATACCCACCTTATAGATCGGCTTCGTGAATGAGGCCTACTAACGGTAAAATGACTTATTCTTATACATATATATATATATATATATATATATATATATATATATATATATATATATATATATATATATATAATAATTAACCATCAATGTTATAAATAGTATAAGGGTTGAATTTTAACTATTAAAACTCTAAGGGTTGGAATTAAAGTTTATTAAAGTGTGTGAAACTTTACGAATTCCAAAACTTGAGGGCAAGTTTTGTAACTATGCAAAACTCTTCATTTCATAACTTATGAATTAAAGGTTCATAAAAATGAAGACTCTTCATTTTCATGTAACTTATGTGTTTTAAGTGTGTGTTAAATAAAGGTGACCTTTGGAAATCCATAACTTGAGGACAAATTATGGACTCCATTAAAACACATAAATGATCAAGAATTAATTCTAAACAATTCAGCAAATAATTCTTATCATTTTCTAAATTCATAAGAACATGAACATGATCATCAAAATTTCAAGAATTATATGAACACATAAAATCATGGAATTTTGATATATACTATTTTAAATGGATTAGAACAACCATTACACCAACTAAAATAAGTTTTAAAACACCAAAACAATTTAGGGCAATGTTTCTAGTCCATTTCCAGCAGCAAAAGTCGAAAATATGCACTCTTTCGATCCTACTCGTCGAGTGCATGAACCTACTCGACGAGTAGGTTGAAGTTTTCCTTGGACTCGTCGAGTCCCCCCCATGGACTCGGCGAGTCCACCATGCAGACAGCAACGATTTCGACCTTTTTCACTATTTTGCATCAAGTATCAAACAAGCAAGCCTAGGCTCTGATACCACTGTTGGGTTTTGAGCAATCTAACACTTCCTAAGTGTGCATGCATCCCTAATAAACCTTGGATCTATGTTTGTCTAAATACATGCAAAATAATAAATTTTCCAAGGTTTATAACCTATCTAACATGGCATGCGGAACATTTCAACATAAAAGAGTTAAAAGAGATTACATACCTTTTGATGAGTTTGGTTCTAAGGAGTTTGAGGGCCAAGCACCAATAGTGTGAATGCCTCAAATGGAATCACAAAACACCACAAACTCTTGGAAAACTTTGAGAGAGTATACACACTTGTATAATTTTCGGCCACACACAAGCTTACACACACTAGTTCACTAGTTCCCATTTCGTGCTCCATAAGCATGCTTATATAGTGTGCATGGTTAGGGTGAAACCCTAATAACCCATGTCTTTTCCTTTCCAAGGATCCATGGGTTAAAAGCTCCATGGATCATCCATGGACTTCCATATAAGCCTAGCCCATTAACAAATGAGTATTAGCCCACACTATATAAAACAAATAGCCCATAATCTAATTAGTCTTCCTTTTAATCTCTAAATTAATTCATAATTAATTTAATACTAAAAACTAATTAAATAACATAACTTCATATTAATATATTATAACTTATAATATATTAATAAACATATGTGTATAACTCTCATAAAATTATCCATAATAGTTTGGATGAGATGCAACCCAAATGGACCATGCCGGTCGGGTCAAGTATATACCAAATAAGTTATGGACTTAGACACCTTATCCAACAGACTCCCACTTGGATAAGTCTAGTAACTGTATTTGCATATATAACTTCAGGAACCAACCAGCAATCGTAGCTCTCGAAAACTCCGTCGAACTATGAAGCGCCATTTTAAGACAAGTGATCGCATAATCCTCTGTTCTCATGATATCAGCCGGACAAACACATGGAACTATGTCTTGCTTATTGTCTAGCAGTTGTTTCTCAATTTTCCGATTTGTTTGACGAAGAACTTCACCGAACACATCGGTTTAGTTCTGACCGGGCCCGGTACATGGGTCAACACAAAATCATCGAGGGGCCCAGATATAGCTTCTATTTCTAGAAGGAACAGATAAACTTCGACTCATATGCTTGTTCTACTACTTGTTGAATTGTACACAAAGGCACGTTTTATAACATCAAGTTACTGATGTGTTTACGTGCAATCAATGCACAACCAACTCATATCTCTAGGTTTTAAGATTTATATGATGTTATCGTCTCACAATCACTCGAGATAAATTCCATGAAGTGATACAAGTGAGTGTGGGTTTATACCAATACTCATAACTTATGAGTACTCATGAATGTTGCAGCAACCATTGCCATGTCTAAACACCTTTTAGCCATCTACAAACCCAATTCATGACAATCTTGATTCATACCTACTTCCGACGTATGATCGATTGTGGAGGTTTGAATAAATTAATTATTCTGGAAGTCAAAACAATGAAAACTGAAACAATAGTAAATAATTGACAATGATAGTAACACTTTACTCATAAATAAATCACAAATTTTATTCATCATCAAACATCGATTACATTTTACAAGTTTCAGGAAAACCATCTAATCTGTAAAACTAATATCGTCCCTCAGCCCGATGCGTCTCGCATGCTGAAAATGCTTAACCCTCGTCAGTCCCTTCGTAAGGGGATCTGCAGGATTCTCATCCAACAATATCCTCCTTGCCACGAGGAGTCCTTCTTCAATCTTGTGTCTTATGAAGTGATATTTTCTGTCAATGTGTCGGGATCTGCCATGATCTCTTGGTTCCTTGGCTAAGGCAACCGCACTATTGTTGTCACAGAAAATCTCCATAGGTTCCTTAATAGCTGGTACAACTCCAAGGTCTCCGATGAAGTTCTTTAGCCATATCGCCTCCTTCGCTGCTTCACTCGCTGCTATGTACTCTGATTCACAAGTCGAATCAGCCACCGTCTCCTGCTTGGAACTCTTCCAAGAGATTTCCCCTCCATTTAAGGTAAAGATCCAGCCCGACTGAGAGCGGAAATTATCCCTATCAGCCTGAAAACTAGCATCACTATACCCTAATACTCTCAAGTCATCACTCCCACCAAGGGTAAGGGCCCAGTCCTTAGTCCTCCGCAGGTACTTGAGAATGTTCTTTACCGCGGTCCAATGAGCCTTGCCAGGGTTCCCCTGATACCTGCTGACCATGCTCAAAGCAAATGCCACATCAGGGCGGGTACAAGTCATAGCATACATGATCGAACCAACAGCGGAAGCATACGGTAGTTGGCTCATATCAGCTATCTCTGCCTCTGTACTCGGACTCTCTGTCTTACTCAGTTTGGTATAGCTTTGGATCGGTAAATCTCCTTTCTTGGAATTCTCCATGTTGAACCTTTTCAACACCTTATCCAAGTAGGTACTCTGACTAAGTCCAATTAGTCTTCTACTCCTTTCTCTTAATATCCTTATCCCTAGGATATAGGCAGCCTCCCCTAGGTCCTTCATAGCAAAGCACTTCCCAAGCCAGGACTTAACCTCCTGCAAGGTTGGGATGTCATTTCCTATAAGTAGTATGTCATCCACATACAGTACCAAGAAGCTAACTATAATCCCACTAGCTCTGACATATACGCAAGACTCATCTTCGCTTCTCGAGAAGCCAAATTCTTTTACCTTCTCATCAAAACAAAGATTCCAGCTACGAGATGCTTGTTTTAATCCATAAATGGATTTCTCAAGCTTGCATACTCTATTGGGGTACTCTGCACTAACAAAACCCTCTGGCTGATTCATGTACACATCGTCAGCCAACTTTCCGTTAAGGAAAGCGGTTTTGACATCCATTTGCCATATTTCATAATCATGAAATGCTGTGATGGCTAGCATAACCCTAATAGACTTAATCTTTGCTACCGGTGAGAAGGTTTCATCATAATCAATACCTTGAGTTTGAGTAAAACCCTTCGCAACCAGTCGAGCCTTATAAGTATGCCCTTTTCCTTCCATGTCGGTCTTCTTCTTGAAGATCCATTTGCACCCGACTGTTTTACGGCCTGGTACATTGTCAACCAAGTTCCAAACTTGATTGTCATACATGGACTGTATCTCGCTGTCCATAGCCTCCTTCCATTTAGCAGACTCCGGGTCTGCCATGGCTTCCTTAACACTGTTGGGTTCATCCAAATTTACCAATGTACTATCACTGATAAACGTATCACCTTCCGTAGTAATATGAAAGCCATAATAAAACGAAGGTGTGTTTCTAACCCGTGTAGAACGCCTCGGAGGTACAGACTCGTCAGCTGGATCAATAGGAGTTTCCTCCTCAGGTTGATTGCTAGTGTTTGAGGTTCCTTCACCAATTGATTCTTGAATTTCTTCAAGATCAATTTGCCTCCCACTGTCTCCTTGACTTATAAATTCTCTCTCACGAAAGACTCATCTTCTTGCTACAAAGACCACATTCTCAATGGGTCTGTAGAAGAGGTAACCAAAGGATTTATGTGGGTAGCCGATGAAAATACACCTTTCACTTCAGGGTTCGAGCTTATCATGAGTCTCACGTCTCACGAAAGCCTCGCAACCCCAAATCTTGACGTGGTTCAAATTGGGAACCTTCCCATTCCACATCTCATGAGGTGTTTTGGTAACCTTCTTTGTAGGGACTAGATTAAGGATATGGGCAGCAGTCTCTAAGGCATACCCCCAAAAAGATATTGGTAATGAAACTCGACTCATCATAGAGCGAACCATGTCCAACAAGGTTCGATTATGCCTCTCAGCCACACCATTTAGCTGTGGTGTCCTGGGAGGAGTCAATTGTGAGACAATCCCACACTCCTTAAGATAGTCAAGGAACTCGGTACTAAGATACTCACCACCTAGATCGGATCGAAGCATCTTAATGTTCCTGCCCAATTGATTTTCTACTTCCTGTTTGAATTCCTTAAACCTTTCAAAGGTTTCTGACTTATGTTTGATTAAGTAGATATACCCATATCTACTAAAATCATCAATAAAAGTCACATAATACCGATTAGCATCCCTTGTGGCGGTTTTGAATGGCCCACATACATCAGTATGTATTAGGTCCAACAAACCCTCACCCCTCTCACAAGTTCCCGTGAAGGGTGATTTTGTCATCTTTCCAAGTAGACAAGATTCATAACCATCATCCGATTTAAGGTCAAATGATTCCAAGACTCCACTCTTTTGGAGTTGGCCTATGTGTTTCTTGTTTACATGTCCTAGACGACAATGCCACACTGATGCTTTATCTAGGGTAGTAGAAGAATCAATATACAATACATTATTTCCTAAGTTGTCTACAATCGACACAGTTTCATACACACCATCACAAGGTAATGCTTTAAAATAAAACACATTTTTAAAGAAAGCATTAATACCACCACATTCATTATCAAACGAAAAGGTAAAACCTTGTATGTACAAAGCATGAAAAGAAATAATATTCCTCGCCATATCAGACGAATACCCAAAAGAGTAAACTCCAAAATATCCTTTCAAGTATCATCCTTGATTTTGTTCTAGATCTTCAAACTAGTAAGTGTTCTAACCATTTCAAGTTGGTTTAATACTTAATCTAGTGTTTGTGCATCTATTCATCCATTCATTTTTGTGTTTTGATTAGTTTTTCCAAAACACCAAGAACACACACTAGTGTTCTTGAACTTAAAGTTCATTTCAATGAGGATATAAAGTCATTGTCCTACCCGTTCGGCTAACGACCCTCCACCGATCAAGCAAGCGGTGGGTGAGAATGGACACCTATTAAGTCGCCATTTTATAGGCAACAACCTTATACCCACCTTATAGATCGGCTTCGTGAATGAGGCCTACTAACGGTAAAATGACTTATTCTTATACATATATATATATATATATATATATATATATATATATATATATATATATATAATAATTAACCATCAATGTTATAAATAGTATAAGGGTTGAATTTTAACTATTAAAACTCTAAGGGTTGGAATTAAAGTTTATTAAAGTGTGTGAAACTTTACGAATTCCAAAACTTGAGGGCAAGTTTTGTAACTATGCAAAACTCTTCATTTCATAACTTATGAATTAAAGGTTCATAAAAATGAAGACTCTTCATTTTCATGTAACTTATGTGTTTTAAGTGTGTGTTAAATAAAGGTGACCTTTGGAAATCCATAACTTGAGGACAAATTATGGACTCCATTAAAACACATAAATGATCAAGAATTAATTCTAAACAATTCAGCAAATAATTCTTATCATTTTCTAAATTCATAAGAACATGAACATGATCATCAAAATTTCAAGAATTATATGAACACATAAAATCATGGAATTTTGATATATACTATTTTAAATGGATTAGAACAACCATTACACCAACTAAAATAAGTTTTAAAACACCAAAACAATTTAGGGCAATGTTTCTAGTCCATTTCCAGCAGCAAAAGTCGAAAATATGCACTCTTTCGATCCTACTCGTCGAGTGCATGAACCTACTCGACGAGTAGGTTGAAGTTTGCCTTGGACTCGTCGAGTCCCCCCCCATGGACTCGGCGAGTCCACCATGCAGACAGCAACGATTTCGACCTTTTTCACTATTTTGCATCAAGTATCAAACAAGCAAGCCTAGGCTCTGATACCACTGTTGGGTTTTGAGCAATCTAACACTTCCTAAGTGTGCATGCATCCCTAATAAACCTTGGATCTATGTTTGTCTAAATACATGCAAAATAATAAATTTTCCAAGGTTTATAACCTATCTAACATGGCATGCGGAACATTTCAACATAAAAGAGTTAAAAGAGATTACATACCTTTTGATGAGTTTGGTTCTAAGGAGTTTGAGGGCCAAGCACCAATAGTGTGAATGCCTCAAATGGAATCACAAAACACCACAAACTCTTGGAAAACTTTGAGAGAGTATACACACTTGTATAATTTTCGGCCACACACAAGCTTACACACACTAGTTCACTAGTTCCCATTTCGTGCTCCATAAGCATGCTTATATAGTGTGCATGGTTAGGGTGAAACCCTAATAACCCATGTCTTTTCCTTTCCAAGGATCCATGGGTTAAAAGCTCCATGGATCATCCATGGACTTCCATATAAGCCTAGCCCATTAACAAATGAGTATTAGCCCACACTATATAAAACAAATAGCCCATAATCTAATTAGTCTTCCTTTTAATCTCTAAATTAATTCATAATTAATTTAATACTAAAAACTAATTAAATAACATAACTTCATATTAATATATTATAACTTATAATATATTAATAAACATATGTGTATAACTCTCATAAAATTATCCATAATAGTTTGGATGAGATGCAACCCAAATGGACCATGCCGGTCGGGTCAAGTATATACCAAATAAGTTATGGACTTAGACACCTTATCCAACAGATACAAGTACAATCATGTTACTTATTATATCAATCACATGTGATTAATAAGCAGCATTCAAATGATTGGCTACTCATTAGCCGTTTTACCAAACAGTTTCCTTAAAATGTTTTTCATAAGCACTTATTATGTTTAAAACTCCTTATTAAACTGTACATTTTACTCTGTATGTTTCATTCAAACTCATTTACAATTGTGTTTGAAACAAATGCTTCTTTATACTTAAACTATTTTATCAAACCCATGCCTTTAAACCGTTTTATAGATTGGCATCAAGTCGATCTTTTCTTAGATAATAATTATGTTCAAATCTTTTACAAAACTTATTTTATGATTTTATATTATCAATTGAAGTCGATCTTTTCTTAGATAATAATTATGTTCAAATGTTTTACAAAACTTATTTTATGCTTTTATATTATCAATTGCATGCCCATATATGTATAGATATATAAGAAATGTTAAAAAGACTTAGGAAGGCTATCAACCCTATTTCCTTTTCGCGCTTGAGATGTGGTCTGGTGGGACATCGGGTATCCGTCCGAAGGTTGTTTAAATATTAGTTATATATCAAATGTACATATATAGTCATAAAGGTCCTTCCAGTTCATCCAATTCCCTTGGGTAGCAAGGGTATACATCCATGTTCATACATACCAGTTACATTACTAGTAAGATCCCATATGGGTAGTTTAGGAAGATACTAGAAGTATTACTAGAACACAATATCATACAATGAGTCAGTTCATTCATGAGTCAATACTTGCTAGATAGAGAGAGAACAAACATTACAGCTAGTACACACAGTACATTACTATACATGCTAGATAGAGAGAGAACACACGTTATAGCTAGTGCACACAGTACATTACTATACTATTACATAGATACATCTACATGAGTACATTTACATAAATACGTTTACATATGTACACTTACATGAGTACATCTACATGAGTACATTTACATGAATACGTTTACATATATACACTTACATGAGTACATCTACATGAGTACATTTACATAAATACGTTTACATATACGATGATAGGACGGACATCACTAGGTGCTATAGCATGGAACAAGTTCAGGATCTAACTATACCGATGAATCACAACGCAATTGTGATAGTTATATCGGGTATACATGATCATAGTAATGTGGATGTGTCACGGCATGCATATATGCATGGGCGTGTAAAGGTCTCAAAATCCCTTTGACAGTGGAGCGTCTACCCTAGGATCTAGCCATCACATTATACCTTATCCCTCAAATAAGGCAATAGGAGTACAGAAGTAGTTATTTATTACAAATACTACAGTACTTAGAAGAATTACCCTAGACTTTAGGTAATTGGTACGGTTGTAGTTCGACACTACACCATAATACTATTTCATTTTCCCGTTACATTCACTTCGTGAACATTCACATGACGCACGGTAATGTAGAAACTATATTTTTGGTTAATGATAGTCAAAATTGGGAAAATACACACTCTTACAAGAGACACACACACAGACATTAGATGCCCTGGTAAAAGGCTACATTTAGAACAATTAAGTCTTGGTAGAAGACTCCTTTTTATAATAGTAGGAATCATAGGGATTTCTAGGGTTTTTCAAACATTTACATTTGTTTTACAAACATTTTTAATACTTACAATTCATATACATTTTCAATGCTTACAGTTCATATATATACAAATACTTACATACAAATTAAGACACTAAGATACTCATGATCTTACCAGCTTTAAAGCTGATACTCTCTTTCAAAATAACTTGTATCCTCAAGTCAACCATAGATAGGTACCGATGCAAGGTTTAGAGAAGATGAAGCTCGTTCAAGACTCACCTTTCATTTTGTTTATACTTTAGTGTCTATTATAATTTGATAGAACATTTGTATTAAAATTATATTATTAATGCAATGGATGATGTTGTTGCTTGTTTACTACTTTTCATTGTTGTGATACTGTTCATGACGTCCTCCACCCTAGAACGTTTCCGCCGTTCTTGGTTTTGGGGTGTGACAGATTGGTATCAGAGCATTGTTTATAGTGAAATTAGTATATCAACCCATAAAAGATATACTAACTATAAATACAATGGGATTAAAAATACTTTGACCAAGAGTTTATACTTTAAATAATAAAATATTTAATTAAGTATACGTGCCTGCATTCATACTAAAATCAGTATCACTAGGACAGTACAAAAGAATTACGATTTTTGGGCAACACAGGTGGACTTAGAGACATATAGTCAAAACTGGGAAGATATAGCTTGATCAACTATATTATCTGAGGGTTGACTAGCATGTGCCTAAGTGTAGTTATGTGGTTGCAACAAGTCTAAAATCTTACCAACCCTACCACAATGAGAACAGTAGAACATCACATTAAACTTAAAATACTATAGGGGTATTTGGTGTTACTATAAGTACTTCATACTTGATAACTAAATGGGATCTTCATTACTAAGTTGATAGTTGCTAAGTGGATACACTAAGGCTGTATGTAATTAGGATGTTATAGATTTAGAATCTGTGAAAATTTTACTTTACCCCTATTCTGTGTGAATTTGGAGTTAAGATCACTTATTCGAAGGCCTATCCTGTTTCGATTACATATAACTGGTATGCACTTCACAAATAGCGATGTAACTAATGAAGATTTTCTAAATAATTATCTAGATAGTTCGTCTAATAGTTATTTTCTTACCCTAATTCTCGCGTAGATAACATGGAGGGACTCCATCCCCACGGCAACCAGTACCTTCCGACTGAGGTCATTGCTGGATGGTTTGAAGAAGAACCAGAGAATGATCATCCAATCCCTGTGAATGATCACCATGATGAAGACCTTTCGGACGATGCTAACTCCGAACCCGAAGTTGAGAACCTACCCCAGACAGCTCCCGTTCCAATTCCTAACCCTCGTCTGGCTTTTCATGGCCCGACGCCTCCATGGGTGGAATGCTTGGAAACATGGAGCCAAGGACAAGATCAACCCATGCCATTTAATGGTAACCGAAGCTTTTATGACCTGACTAATGGGGGCTCAGCAGATAGAATCTTGCCAATCTTGGTCCGCAGAGAGGCCCGAAATGAGATTCAAGGCATGACAACCCTACATCAGATCACCAAAGTTGTTGCTGATGCGAGAATGCATACCCTCTGCACCATTCGTCTAGAAGATGATCGCGAGAGATCAGAGAGAAACCATGAAACCCTGCTGCAAGCACTAGCAGAATCACGAGCCGAAGTCATAGAACTCCGAGTGCGCCAGAGGGTGTACGAAAGACACCTACTAGATGTAGAACGTCAACTGGCTGAACTGAGAGTTCACCATAGGGATGACCGTCGCCAGTAGTAGATGTTTTACTTTATTTTCCTTGATTAAAAGGAATCGTTGTTCTGTATATGCCCGATGTGGCATTTTCTATGAAATTATCTTGTACTGTAAGTACTTTTGGTTAGGTCTTTATGCTGTCAAGGACTATCTTCTCTAGATATGATGTAAGACCTTTTACAAGGTCATTCCCCCGAACTTTTACATCATGAATATCAAAGATATTGACAGTCGGCTAACTTCTATGTCATTCTTTATTCAAGTACTCTCATCATACTTTCATTAGAGTCTATCTGAAACATGCTTTAGTCAAGTCATTGGACTATAGTAATTTAAGTCCGGAGACATTTCCAAGTCTCTTTTAGTGGTTGGATCCTGTTATTCACCAACCATCAATACCTCGGCTTGAACGACAAACATCTTGAGACCATTCTACGAACACACTTCCACTCAGTGCTAGGACTGCATCATAGGGATGTAGGTCAAACCTCCGTGAACATACTTCCAGTCCGTATTAGGACTGCGTCATAGGGATGTAGGTCAAACTCTTGAGAACATACTCTTACTCTTTTCTGGAACGATCGAAGTACATCTAGGATCAACCAGAATCGCTCACAAAATCCTTATCTTTCGTGTTACAGAATCATGTCGTCATCCGGAACCAATCAGCCGAGCAACGAAACCTCTACCATTCCTATGGATGCCACTACCTTCCAAACCATAGTTACAATTGCTGTAATGGCTGCCGTGATAGCAGTCCTTGCACACAGTAGCGCTATCAGCACAATCAATGCTGATGAGGGGGTTGAAGATTCCGATCGTAGTATCCACACAGGAAGTCGTCAAACAGTAACAGTCACAGGCTCGCAAATCCAAAAAACAAAGAACAAGAAACGAAACCGTCAAGCCCAGACAGAACGCAAGAAATCCCAAAGGCTGGCCATGCAACAACAACAAATGGAAACCCCTGCCATCCCCGTACCGAGCAGGCCATACGAGGGAAAAGTCTTGAAGTGTGATAAGTGTAGTTTCCATCATGATGGGGCTTGCCATGAGATGCAATGTTGCAATTTCCTAAAAATAGGGCACCATGCTCGTAGCTGTGGAGCACCGGCACAACCCATCACTCAAGTCCCTATCATCGGGACCAACCCTACACACAAAATTAGTGATAAAGTCGAACGCTTTAGGAAGAAATTTCCAAGGTGGAGTAATGAGGAAGGCACTCGTGTCCACATAACACTGGCTAAACACCTCACTTCCACCACCAATGTTGGTGTTGTCCAGATATATCACCAATACGGTGAAATTGGACACCTCAAGAAGGATTTCCCGATAGCGAAGAACTCGGGTGCTGATGGGAAGGTTCTCAGGATCACATCTGTAGGAGAAACTGCATCGGACCCTCGTTAATGTAATTTAGGCGTTTCGTTGTAACAGACTTATAACCCATCCAAAACTAGTGCAACTAGAGTCTTACCTTTTGCGAGATCCTGTCTGTATATGGATGCCCGTGCTGCGTATACTTGTCTTTTGTAGTATACCTTATTCGCAGCAATAGTCTTGTAGTAAATCTAAAGTATTGTAACTCTGTTCATGGTTGCACGGCTGTGTTTTGTCTGTAAACGTCTTATGTTCAAATCTAATGTCTTTAAGTTTCTGTATGATTCCGACATTATCATACAACTAGATTCAATTTGATCCACACCATACCAGCTTCTTAAGTACATCTCTTTATCAGTAAACATCTTTTTAGCGAAACCATCATATCAGAACACCGAAGTACTCATGCCTGGAGTACCTCATAGTTCTTTTCTTTTTCCGAAGAAATCCCCAAAGTACCACTCGTGCAGTACGTCAAGTTTAATCCAAGGATTCATGCGGTTGATCTATCACTGAGGAATGTATACATAAGAGTGATATATAATCAAGGTTCTACAAGTTTAGAATTGATGATTCCACTTTAGCTTGTTCCCCTATGGGATGAGCTTAAAGAAGAATCAGTTATTCCACTACCTTTTCAATCTTAATTATATACGACTCGTATACACGATATAGTGATCGTTGAACCAAGTATGAATTCTAATATGAACTTCAGGACGGAGAACTACCCAAGCCTGCGAGTAATCGCATCGTCATGTGAACAAACTTAGAACCCAATACGACTCCTGTAAACAGATGGCCCTATAGTCTAAACACCTACGGAGATACAAGAACAGCCCGGACAACTTAGCGAACTACACAAAAAAAATAGAATTAGAAGACTAGGCTTCTCACCCTAGAGAACTATGGTCTTATTCTTCCAGAGGTCGATGGATTGCATCGTATGTACCTCGGCTATCGAGGACCCCGTCCATAATTTTTCCATTAGAAATCGTTGCATCTGTCTCGCATGGATGAATTGGTTGAGCAAACGCAAGGAAATAATTACTTTCAGAAATGGACCTGAGATCCGAATATCACCAGTTTGAGTGTGAGGGAAGGATGTCCGGAAGACTACCTTCCAAACTCGATGTGGAAACTTCGAGTCTGTAGTAATACCCCTTGGATAGCACCCATATGCCCGAAGCATTCATAAGTTTAATGAATAGAGTCCGTATTTCTAACTTGGATCAGTTCGTCATTCTCCATGTAACGACTTACTTATCTACCCTCGTAGTAAGAAGGAACCCGCGGAAACATTACCTTCGGAGATACTTTTTGTAAAGTTCTTTGAACAGGAGTTATGTAATTGAAGAGTCAAAATTTCCTAAGACACACTATTAAGTGGTGTGGAAATTCTTGAGTACTCTGTCAATTTATCAAAACCGTTGAGAATTTGTCGACACCAGAGACGTCTACAGGAATTCGCCAAATTCTAGGTCTTACAGACCTACTGTCATAGTTCATCCAGAACTCCTCGCAAATCAGAGAAACCTTTACGACTTTGACCCAGCAAGGGGTGGCCCTTGACTGGGAAGATAAACAAGAAAAATAAACCTTGGAGATTCCAAGTGAGAGACAAGGTTCTTTAGGAAAACTCACTCTGGGAATAGCTTAATGCGCTTTGTAAAGCGTGGAAAGCTAAATCCAAGATAGTTAGGACCTCCGAGATTCTTACCAGAATCGGTCCTGTACCTCACAGACTAAACCTACTCCGCGAACTCAATAGCGTACATTTTACCCTTCGCATCTCGATTTTGAAACCATACCTTTCCGTTAGGACTCTTGTATGTCCACTCGTTGAGATCCTCGCCTTCGTATTAGAACTGTAGTGACCCTCGACAGAGAGGTCAAGCGAACAAAGCAACGCCATTGCCATTTAGTGAAGGTTCGTCGGGATACCAACCGAGGACCCAATTTCACTTAGGAGCGCGAGAACCAATCGATTAGAAAGTTTCCACCTCATGACTCGATCATTCATGCCTACTTCCTTACCTAAATTCTAATTTCGGGACGAAATTCCCTTTAATAGGGGGATGATGTGACAACCTGGAATTTTCATTCGGTCAAGCCCTAAAAGTCAATCACTTCATATTATAAGTCAAGTTCACTTTTACTTGTTTCTAGGAAAAATAAAGTTCGTTTGATTATTTTAATATTATTTTTAAACGAACGGGTGAAAGAAAGTGTCGTCTCGGATTTTGAGTTTTAAAAACCGCAAACACCTCGCGTCTTAGAAGTTCCCGGCCAAAATAATTTGTTTGGGTCGGAAAATCGTCCCAAAAATCCGTAAACGCATGTTTATCCATGAGTTTACTCCCCAAGTCTATCCATTTGTGTTTACTCCCCAAATACCCAAAAGAGTAAACTCTAAAATATCCTTTCAAGTATCATCCTTGATTTTGTTCTAGATCTTCAAACTAGTAAGTGTTCTAACCATTTCAAGTTGGTTTAATACTTAATCTAGTGTTTGTGCATCTATTCATCCATTCATTTTTGTGTTTTGATTAGTTTTTCCAAAACACCAAGAACACACACTAGTGTTCTTGGACTTAAAGTTCATTTCAAGCTTCCACAATGTAAGTACTTCTATCCTAGAGTCATTTAAAGCTAGCTATACATGTTTATACCAAGGAAAAGTCCCAAGAACACCAAGTTAAAGGTGTTCATGGTTTTGGGAGGTCCCAAAACCGTAAACACCAAGTTTAGGGCCAAAATGGTGTGTTAAGGTGCCTAGATGCTTCACAATGCCTTAGGGACTTGTCTAGATTCATCCTTGATGAGTTTATCACACACAAAAGCACCAAAATCATACATTTTTATGTGTTTACGGTTTGGGGATCTCCCAAAACCGTAAACACCCCAAATGATGTGTAAAAGTCCTATAAATGTCCCACAGTTGTTCCTTATGTCTAAATCTAACCTAGACTATTGCCATGTTTGAGCTAAGGACTTGAAAACTGCCAAATAACAAACTTATGAGTTTAAGGTAGTAAAATCATGAGTTTAAGGTAGTAAAATCATGAGTTTAACGTAGTAAACGCATGGAGAAATGGTCCTTAGACCGTAAACTCCATTTAGGAGTGTTTTGATGCCACACAACACTTTCTAAGGCTAAATCATGAAATAGGAATGCTTGGAATAGCTTAGAAGACTTCAAAACAACAAATGGTCAAAAGGTTAGGAGTTTACGACTGTAAACTCAAGGGGTGTTGGTCCTTAGGGAGTAAACTCATTTTAAGAGTGTTCCTTGAACCCCAAACACACTAGCCTTTCCCTACAACACTTAGATGCACTCCTTAGCACTTATAACACTTATGCAAAGTGTTTGTCATCTCCTAGAGTTTCTTGACTTTTTATTAGTTGTTTAAAGACTAATTGTTTATATGCATATGTCCTCATATGTAATTAGGATCTTTGTGTGTGTCTAAGTCTTCACTTGACACCAAGCACTTACCCGACACTTCCATCCGATCCACTCGCAACAGGTGAGTTCATACCCCTTAATCAATGTTTTAAATGTTTTTAAATACTTTATGGGGGGATACAAGTACAATCATGTTACTTATTATATCAATCACATGTGATTAATAAGCAGCATTCAAATGATTGGCTACTCATTAGCCGTTTTACCAAAAAGTTTCCTTCAAATGTTTTTCATAAGCACTTATTATGTTTAAAACTCTTTATTAAACTGTACATTTTACTCTGTATGTTTCATTCAAACTCATTTACAATTGTGTTTCAAACAAATGCTTCTTTATACTTAAGTTGTTTTATCAAACCCATGCCTTTAAACCGTTTTATAGATTGACATCAAGTCGATCTTTTCTTAGATGATAATTATGTTCAAAGGTTTTACAAAACTTATTTTATGCTTTTATATTATCAATTGCATGTATGTATATGTATAGATATATAAGAAATGTTTAAAAGACTTAGGAAGGCTATCCACCCTATTTCCTTTTCGCGCTTGAGATGTGGTTTGGTGGGACATCGGGTATCCATCCGAAGGTTGTTTAAATGTTAGTTATATATC
The DNA here is from genome assembly GCF_052625555.1 of Lactuca saligna. NCBI lineage: Eukaryota > Viridiplantae > Streptophyta > Magnoliopsida > Asterales > Asteraceae > Lactuca > Lactuca saligna. Next base: position 48,311,648 of record NC_136421.1, on the reverse strand, counting down.
AAATGTACATATATAGTCATAAAGGTCCTTCCAGTTCATCCAGTTCCCTTGGGTAGCAAGGGTATACATCCATGTTCATACGTACCAGTTACATTACTAGTAAGCTACCATATGGGTAGTTTAGGAAGATACTAGAACTATTACTAGAACACGATATCATACAATGAGTCAGTTCATTCATGAGTCAATACTTGCTAGATAGAGAGAACAAACATTACAGCTAGTACACACAGTACATTACTATACATGCAAGAGAGAGAGAAAGAGAGAGAACACACGTTATAGCTAGTGCACACAGTACATTACTATACTATTACATAGATACATCTACATGAGTACATTTACATGAATACGTTTACATATACGATGATAGGACAGACGTCACTAGGTGCTATAGCATGGAACAAGTTCAGGATCTAACTATACCGATGAATCACAACGTAATTGTGATAGTTATATCGGGTATACATGATCATAGTAATGTGGATGTGTCACGACATGCATATATGCATGGGCGTGTAAAGGTCTCAAAATCCCTTTGACAGGGGAGCGTCTACCCTAGGATCTAGCCATCACATTATACCTTATCCCTCAAATAAGGCAATAGGAGTACAGAAGTATTTATTTATTACAAATAGTACAGTACTTAGAAGAATTACCCTAGACTTGAGGTAATTGGTATGGTTGTAGTTCGACACTACACCATAATACTATTTCATTTTCCCGTTACATTTACTTCGTGAACATTCACACGACGCACGGTAATGTAGAAACTATATTTTTGGTTAATGATAGTCAGAATTGGGAAAATACACACTCTTACAAGAGACACACACACATACATTAGATGCCCTAGTAGAAGGCTACATTTAGAACAATTAAGTCTTGGTAGAAGACTCCCTTTTATAATAGTAGGAATCATAGGGATTTCTAGGGTTTTTCAAACGTTTACAGTTGTTTTACAAACATTTTTAATACTTACAATTCATATACATTTTCGATGCTTACAGTTCATATACATACAAATACTTACATACAAATTAAGACACTAAAATACTTATGATATCACCAGCTTTAAAGCTGATACTCTCTTTCAAAATAACTTGTATCCTCAGGTCAACCATAGATAGGTACCGATGCAAGGTTTAGAGAAGATGAAGCTCGTTCAAGACTCATCTTTCATTTTGTTTATACTTTAGTGTCTATTATAATTTGACAGAACACTTGTATTAAAATTATAGTATTAATGCAATGGATGATGTTGTTGCTTGTTTACTACTTTTCATTATTGTGATATTGTACATGACGTCCTCCGCCCCAGAACGTTTCCTCCGTTCTTGGTTTTGGGGTGTGACATGGAATCTGTTCAATCTTATAAGTATGGGTCTTGTTTAACCGATCATGAGGATAATTCCTGTTTTGAGTAAGGTGGCCTTTTCGATTATCTTTGGTGCTTCTCTTCTTTTTGGATGAGATTATGGATTTCTTAAGTATGTGTGTGGGAGTGCTCCTTGTGAGCTACAAGAGGGCATTGAGCTCTTGGTTCGAATTATGTGCATGGTTCTCTTGGGTTTTAATTTCCGATTTGGATCAAGAGTGCAACCTTTATCCTATCCACAGGTTTTGTGCGACTTTTTTTCGTAAGGTTTCGCTTGGTAGCTATTTTGTGGTGCTTAATTAGCATTGTAAGGGAGTTATGTAGGTCCTTTTAAGGTAATGGAATGAGGTGGGTATCTAGGACCAGAGTGTTGGGCCATTGATGCGATGACGACAATGTTAGTAGGTTATCAGGAGCATTCTAATCATGGGTTGAGGGCCAGGGAGGGCATACCAGACTCATGTTGTGGGCTTAGAGGCAATCCATACCTGTGTTGAGGATCTTGCAGGGGTATTCTAATCATAGACTGTGGGCCTAGTGATCTTAATGGTTCATTTCTTCTGCTTGGAGTGCTTATTGATGGGGGCGGGCAAGTTGTAAAGCGGTTCATTGGATAAAGGAAACAGTAAGGGTTGGGGAAAGTATCAGTCAGGTATCATAAAGTCTTGGTAGGAAGTTTGCATTATAATTCCAGTTGTTCGCGAGCTACTTTTAGATTGTGATTCTCATGTTAGAAATTTATTATGCAGTCGTAAGTCATCAAGTTCTTAGTGATTGTATCGAGTAGGTGCCTAGGTGGGGGTGCACCAGAACCGGTAAGGGTTGTATGTATCACAAAATTTCATGGTTTGATCATCGTTGCTAGTCAAAGTTGTGGTTGGTAATGGCATAACAAGATTTAAGGGTTGCTAAAATTTTGGGTTCATCATATGGTTCGGTTTTGGGTTAAGTGCGTAGTCAGTGTGTTTCGAGGATCATTCTTCATGCATCTGGTAATGCTCTAGTTATGGACAAAGGGTAGATTCAAATGGATATTTGTTAGTTTTAGGGAAGGTTCCGTGAAGAGGTATCATAAGTAGTCATTTTCGAGTAAGCTTTTGGTAGGAACTCGTGTTGTGAATCGTGAGTGGGACCATGAAAGGTCCGTATCCAGAGCGAAGGGGGTTAAGAAATTTGTATATCAAAGGCATCAATTGGAGGATTCAAAGTCTAGCTTATGTTTTTGCACTCTAGGGTGGCTTCATCTTGTGAATGAAGGGAAAGTGATGAGGTCTCGGGCTTTTAGCAGCAGTGTATCAGCCCGACAGTCGAGGAAGTCAGTATTTTATATCTCTTATGTGTTTATGGAATTGTTATCATCAAAGGTTGGATAGATTGTTCGATGGATATGTGTCATGGTTTTAGCAATCAGATCAGTTTAGGAGGTCCGTCAGGGAGTCAGACCAATTCGATACCCAAGTGCGGATATACATGGATGGGTCTTTGCATGGGATCATGGTTTATTCTTCTTCAAGTTGGCAGTTTCTATTTAGGATTGATTGTTTTGGGAAGGTCATTTATGTGCATAATTTTTGGGTGCGTTCGTTAAGTGTTTGTTCTGGTTATGAGTGTTAGTAAGGAACGATTTCGAGGACAAAATCAAAACTAAGTGGGGAAGAGTTGTAACATCCGAAATCTTGAAGAGGAATTGTTGAGAAAAACCGTAAGTCTAGGTCAACTCGACAAGTTGGAGGGACCAACTCATCGTGTTGAAGATGGATGGATCGCGAAGGTTTAATGAACTAACTCTACGAGTTGGGGAGCCTCAACTCGACGAGTTGGCAGTTGGGAAGGAAACCCTAATTTTTAGGGTCTTGTACTCTATTTAAAGCTCTTAAGTCTTTCTTGTGGCCTCCTCATCATCCTCAATTGTTGTCCAAACTCTAAAACGACTTGTAGCCTCCATTCTCTAGTTTTTCGAACCTTGGAATGAACTTTGGTGTTCTTTTTGTGCATTGTGAAGGAAATTAGAAGATATTGAAGTTTCTAGCTTGGAGAAGGAAGTCTTGGACCCAGAATCACTCCATTTCTTGTAGTTACTTTAAGGTATAAATTTCATACCTTAACTTATGGATGATTAGATCTCCTTGTTTTGGGTTTTGTTGTGTTTTTGCCTCTTTTTGGGGATGATTATGGAGTAAAGTCATTTTAGGGGTTGTTCCTTCAGATTTGAGTTGGTTTGGTACCCTTGAGCTTAAAGGTGCAAAATTTATGAGGATTTTTGTGTTATGAAAGCATGAATTCATCTAGTGAGTCCATTCCAAGCTTAATAGATTCATTTAGACATGCATGAACGTAAAGTTGGCAACTTTATGCAGTTTTCTAGCTCAAGGAAGTCAGATCTATGTTTTTGAGTCATGTGCTTAATGTGCTAAGAGGTGAGTTTTTGGCGAACTTAGCGATTTTGTTGGATAAACCCGATGAGTTGGCTCAGTTTTCTCCGACATATTCAGACTGATAGAGGAACTCGGTGAATTTGTAGGCAACTCAGTGAGTTGACTTGGTTTTTCCTGATCTATGTAGTTGATGGAGGAACTCGACGAGTTGAGTTGAGTCAACTTGGACCATTGACTTTGACTTTCGATTTATGTGTTTGACCAAGTTTGTCCCAAGGGGTACTTAATGGTAATATGAATTGTAATAATGAAAATTATGGGCTTAGGATAAGGTCGATATGGGGTTGGGCCCAATTTGGAAAATTGGGCCATTAGTGGGCCTTTGTGGATCTTTTGGTTTTGGGCCTCAGTCTTGATTCATGTGGAGTTAGGGGTAAAATGGTCATTTTACCCCAAGTAAGGATTATGGATTATAGCATGGAACCTAATTGCTAATTGGATGTATTGTTGGTTTTGATAGCTCGGGAAGCCGACATGGCAGCAGCTAAGGATTTCTTCAGTAAGCTTCTGCATTCGAGGTGAGTTCTTCTCACTGTACTTTTAGGTCGATGGCACCAAGGTCGGGCCATTAGATTAGATATCCTGTTATGTGATAGTTTGTTATTGTTCAGTAGTGATCTGTTAGATCTGTATCCTGGTTTATATGATGATGCTATGAGTAGTGATATATAGATCTGCTTGTCTACCTGTAGACTGTTTATATGTTTATATGTATATGTCGGCATGTTGTGTTAGGTTAAAGTTGTACTACTCCGTGTTGTAGCCAACAAACCCTGAGGCATTCCAGATATAAGTTGAGGGCTAGGTAGGGCATGCTAGGCTCATATTGAGGGCTCAATAGCATTCCAGATACAAGATGAGGAGCCGATAGGTATGCCAGACTCGTACTGAGGGCTTGAGGGTATTAGAGCAATCTAGATATGAGCTGAGGGCCGAGTGAGGCATGTCAGACTCATATTGAGAGCTCAATAACATTCTAGATACGAGCTGAGGACCCGGTTGGTATGCTAGACTCATACGGAGGGATGAACATTGATAATTAAGTTTGATGATTGATCTGTATAGGGAGCAAGACAGACATAAGGACAAGCCAGTCTTATGTGGTGGGCTCAGGAACAAGCCATATATAAGTTGTGGGCCCGATAGGCAAGTCAGACTCATATTGTAGGCTCAGGGGTAATCCAGTCTTTTAGCTGTGGACCTAATGCATGTTGTTATTTGTAATGTTATTTGTTTGGGTATTGGTACTTTGGGGGAACTCACTAACGTTCGTGCTTACAATTTTGGTTTATGGTTTCAGGTACTTCATTGGATCGTGGCAAGGTGAAGGCATGACAGTACACATCGTCATGTTTTGGACTTATAATTTCTAGGAAACTCTGATAATGTGAATGTTTTGAAAATTATGTTGAAAGAGATTCTGATTTTTAAATAATGTTTTGGGAACAACGGTTTCTGTAAACACTTCTATAGGAAAATGGTTGTTTTGAAAAGTTTAAATTTATGAAATTTTTATAGATGTTACAAAATACAATTGATCCCATTTTATGTTGTGTTTTTTCTCTATTTTTTTAGTCGAACAAAAAAGATTGCCTTGACCTCTCCAAGTAGTATAGATGTATGATCTAGTGTTCAGTTGTTGAATATTATTCATTCATGATTTTCCAAATTAACCATAATGTTGAGAAAAATATGACATGTAGTATTTTTTGCATCATCATTAGATTTACCACATATCCAAATTTTAACAGTGTTTCTCTGATATTGGACACGTTTTGTTTTCAATGTGACACCAATCACAAAACACAATTAACCTTTGATGTCACACTTTAATAAGAGGTATGTAACATCTACTTTTTTAGGTATTCATCTTTAATTTAAAATCGTTTGATTAAGAGCACATTTTACTAAAATGTAAAAAAAAATATAGAATAAACATTAATCTAACACCCTTTATCCAAGTATTTTTCCATTTATACCCTTAGTATGAAATTTATTTGCAAATTGGTCCCTTAGCTCCTTAAGTGAAAAATGTGTGGGTTTGTTAAGTACGTTGGCCATACTCAATGTACACTGGGCGTACGTGGCAAAAATCCAAACCCTAATTTTTAGGGATTGAACCCTATTTAAGCATCATTATCTCATTGAGACCCCTTCATTCATCAACCTCCATCTCCCAAGATGCCCCTTGCAAACCCTGATCCTTAATGTGTGCATTTTGAGCTTGAAAGTGTGCTTTTAGTGATCTTGAAGGAAGAAGAAAGAAGTAGAATCAAGTCATCAACTTGGAAGCTCAAGGCATCTTAGATCCAGAAGTATCTTGCCCTCAAGCTTCATATTGAGGTATAAATCTTGGATCTTGATGTGTTATATGCTTAGATCTTGTTAGCCTTGAATTTGTGTTCATTTTGGTCCCATAAGTTTGGTGTTTATGAGTATGGATTACTCTAACTAGAAGAGTTATCCTTTTAGACATTTTTAGGTGTTAGGAACCATAAAAATGTGCTCTTGGATCTTCTATCCCTTCTATGTAAGAGTTATGATGTCTTAATGGATTAATAAGTTAAGGTTTTAGCTATTGTACCTTTTCTACCCATGAAAAAGTCATAAAGGTGGAAACTTTATGACTTAAGACAATGTTTTGAGTCTAGATCTAAGTTTGGATGGAAAACCCTTAAGGATTAAGCACTTAATGAGAAGAAATGGGATCAGAGGACGTATGCTAGGCATACCAAGTGGTACGCTGCGTGTACGAGGTTTGTATCCCATATTTTGGCTAAAGTCTCGACTACGCTCGATGTAATGGCTGAGTACGTTAGGCACACTCAGTCAACTTTGACTTTTTTCCTTTCTGACTTTGACCTTTAACCAATGGTTAACCAAGTTTGACTTAGGGGCATTTTGGATTTTTTGAGTTGTAGTTTGAGTTAACTAACTATTTGTTGTATAAGTGATTTGTAGAGTTGACTCTTGGAGCAACGCTCTTTTTTACTATCTTTTCAGACAATGAGGTGAGTTTTCATCACTGTACTTGTGGGTTGAAGGCACCAATGTCGGCTCACTAGGTTATGTATCATGGTATATAGGATGTTGCTATGTTATATTGATCTACTAGATCTGTATGACTATTTGTTTGCTGGTTATATGTTTATCTTTTTCATATGTCAACACAGTGTGGTTGGGTTGAAGTTGTATTGCTTTGTGTTGTAAGCCAACAAACCCGAGGTATCCAATCGGGAGATTGTAGGCCAAAATGGCAATCCAACCGAGAGGTTATGGGCTAGGGTAATCCCACCGAGAGGTTGTAGACCCAATATGCAATATGTATGATAATCTAACCGAGAGGTTGTAGGCAAGGATAATCCAACTGGGAGGCCCAACATGCAATTTGTATATTTGTTTGGTTATGTGTCGTACTTTGGGGGAACTCACTAAACTTTGGCTTACAGTTTAAGTTTTATGTTTCAGGTAATTCAGATGATTGATGCAAGACAAATGTTTAATCGTGCACATCTTCCAGATTTTATGAGATTTGTTCTTAGGATACTCTGATTTGTGATTTTAACAATTTGGGAACTATGTTTTGTAAACATTTATGGTTTTGAAAAAAAAAATGAAAATTTTACATTTATTTTTAAGATGTTACAAATAAAAACATGGAATACGACAACTCATGAAATGTGATTTGATTCGTGAATATGTTTAATGAAAAAATACAATATAATATCATTTACGTAATGTATATAAAATGGTATAAAGATTCAAAACATGTAGAAAATTCAATGCCAAATACCTATTAAGTTCAATTAAGCATCAAGAATGGTTTGCTATATGCGTTTTTTTATTATTATTTATATACATATAGATTGAAAAAAAATGATTCCAAGTTGCGAGTGTAGAAAAATAATCAGGTTAAGATGTGAAAAATAGAATAAAGTATTGAGAAAATGTAGATAAGGGCACTTAGCGAAACAATTTCATTTTCGCAAATTGTGTAAAATTTTGAGTGAAAAAACGAATATTTTACTTGTTAGAATACAATTTCCGGGAGCATTAAGACAATCTCCAATACATCACTATTCCCCATAAATTGAGTAAAAAATTAGACAAATAGTGTTTAATCTCCAACCTTACTTTATTTTTCTACATAATATTTTATCCCAATAAATATATTCATAGATTATTCCATTTTTTATAACTTACATATATTGTCAAATGCATCTCTCTACAAATTATATTTTAGCAAATATATATTATATTTTTTTCCTTACAAAAGTATTACAAATTATATTATTATAAATAAAATGTTTATATATAATAAGTGTAAATTAATTATTATTTTATTATAAATAATTATTAAATAATAAGATTATATTTATAATAAATATATCAAGATCACGATCATATTTGATTATTATATTTTATAAATTATTTTATTGTGTTTCAAGTCTTTATTATATATTTAACTTTTTTTATATGAATTCGATAAATAAATATTAAACTATATATTTATGATAGATTTATATAACTTAGTATATACCATGATATTACAAATATTAAATATTGCATTTAAATTATAATTAATAGATAAAAACAAACTAGAAATGCGTAAAGCAAAAATGAGAGAAACTAAAATTGACAACCAAAACTTCAACTCTATTTTTTGGAGATAGAAATTGGACAGGATTGTAGGAGCATAGGGGAAGAAATATAGGGAAAAATAGAGTTTAAGGGTGGGTTGGAGATGCCCTGAGAAGAATAATATGAGTCTTAAAATTACTTCTAATTAAAGTGTTTGATTTTACAGTAAGAACAAATAAGAGTGAGAACAAACAGGGCTGATCCCGATATTATGAAGGCCCTGTGCAATTCAACAAAATAATGGCCCTAAAACACGAAAAACCCTCACATTTAAGCAAAAAGAGTATAATTTTTCATATTCTATTGAAAAAATACATAAACTAAAATTTTATTCAACATAATACACAAAAAAATTGATTCTACATAGAACAACCATCATTCTAATATTCATTGTAACTCAAGTAGCAAAGTATAACATCTTGTCCTCTGAGAAAACTATAAAAAAAAAAAGTCAAAAATGAAATCAGAGAATTATATTACACTATCAGAAAAGAGAAGTTTGATTTTTCTTTTCTAATAAAAAAAACTAGAAATAAAAAAAGTTACCTTCTAATTTTTGACACTTAAAAAAAATCTGAAATTAGAAACTTTTTGTAACGCTTCGATTCTCAGGTATTGATGTATGTATGAATCTTTTTGGGTTTCTGGATCTACTCGATAAGTTGGTTGCCCTACTCATCGAGTGGCAGTGGGTTAGTCCGCGTGTTTTAGTGATCTACTCGTCGAGTCCAAGAGCGAACTCGACGAGTAGGAGCTAGCAGATGAAAACCTAGATTCCAGACATTTCACCCTATTTAAAGGATCATTGGCCTCCCCCAACCTCCCCTTTACTACTTCTTGTCCCTCTCAAACCCTAAATCGAGTGTGTGTGTTCTTTTGGTGTTTTCAAGCTTGGAGGAGGAGTTTTGGAGGAGGAAACACTTGGAGAAATCAAACAAGTAGAAGAAAGAACTTGTAGGATTCAACATCTACATCAGTGAGAATCCAAGCTATTCAGGAAGAATCAAAGGTCCAACTGATCGCCGCATCTGTCTTGTAAATATGCAGTTACGAATAATCCAGCCAAAAAGTAATAGGAATTAGACATCTCCAACGCCCTTCCCCGCCTTTTTTTTTTAATCTGGGGTGAAGGACGAAGAGGAAGAGCCCACTTTCATATTAAATTCATGATTTCATTAGCTCCTTCAGGATGGGATTGACATATGGAACCACTGACAGTGAACCGTTCGTCTACCTCAGGTCTTACACTGAATGACCTCTCTCATCTAATGGCTCGGTACAAGGCCCCTAAATGACCGCTCAAAAGGACATTCTCTATAAGGTATTAGACTGTTTTCCTTGGCTCATGTTCATCAAAAATCTTTTTTGGATGGGTTTTATGAAAGGGGTTTTATGTTTGAGCTAAGATCTGAAGTTGTAACTTCAGATCTGGACTCCCTTTGACCTTTACATCGATAAAGTTATCAGCCTTGCCTAGTATGAGCCTTCCTTCAAGTGTGAGACTTCATTACTGTTGGGTTTTGTACAAACAATCCTATGTGTGCATGCAACCCTAGAATTGGATCTATGTTTTCACTATTAGATACACAACATTATGAACACATAAAGAAACCCTAATACTAGCATATAAGTAATCATATTAACATAAGAATAGGTTTATAATATTACCTTGATTGTTATGTAGCAATAACAATCCCAAATCTCCTTGTATTGACTTTGGAAGGCTTAGAGTCACAAGTGTCACTCCTCTAATGGCTTACAAACACCAAGAGCAAATGGAGAAGGTATAAAGAGAGAGGAGAGAGGTTAGAATTCGTCCTTAGATGCTCTAGGGATCAAGTCCACGAATTCTAAGGCCTTAGGGGTCTTTATATAGGGTTAGGATTAGGGTTTTAGTCCTTATCCTTATCTAGTTGCTTGTCCACCAAGCAACCATAAGATAAGTCTTAGAAACCCTTATCCTAGTCGAATTCTAAGGCATTATCACCTTAAATTCGTTCACCATATATTTAAGATAATCCTTACCTTATTTTGTAACTATCACATAATTACAATTCAACCCCTCTAGTTTAATTAATTACACTTGATCACAAAATTAATTCTTAATTAATTATTGACCAATAATAATTAAACAAATATGATTTCTCCTTTAATATATTATTCTTATAACATATTAATAAATCATATTATCCTCTCTCTCTATATATTTCTCCAATCAAGTTGCTTCGGTGAAGGCAACCCAAAAGGACCATGCATCATCGGGTCAAGTACATACCAAAATAGTTATGGACTTAGACACTAATCCAACAGTCTCCCACTTGGATAAGTCTAATAACTATTCTGCGTATGACTTTAGATCCTGATCTGCAATCGTAGCTTTCCAAAGCCGCTGTCAACTCTGATCATATCAAATACGCGTGTCCTTAGATAAGGGATCATATATTCCTCCATTCTAGATATCATATGAGATATGATTTCTAATCATTCTCTTTGTACTACTTCTCGATTTCTGATTTATGACGACAGACTAATTGAACAAATCAAATTAGCCCTGGCCCGGTCGAGCATTTACGTATGTCATCACTAAACCATCGAGGGGCCCAAAGATATCGCTTTTATCCTACTTTGGATAAAAGGAACGGATAAACTTTGATACAATGCTCGCTTGCACTCACTCACCGAATTACACACAACAATATGTTTTATAACACCAAGTTACTAGTGCGTTTACATATTATCAACGTGGAACCGATTCGCAAGATACAACTCACACATCTCGGTTTCAAGAATATAAGATGTTATCGTCTCACAAATCACTCGTGATACAATTCATGGAGCGATCCAAGTGAGCGTGGGTTTAATCCAATGCTCAAATCATATTCGTAAGCACTCATGAACATTGCAGCAAACATTTGCTTATGTCTAATACTTTTCTAGACAATCCACACACCAATTCATGACAATCTTCATTCATATCTACTTCCAACATATGAACGACTGTGGCCCGTTCGAATAATTCGATTATTCTTAATAAACTCAATTATTCTGGAAGTCAAAACATGCAAAGTGAAACACAAGAATAATACTAATCCCATATGGCCTCAAACTTTTGAGTATAAATAAAACTCCTTTTATTTATCACCATACCGATTACTCATTATTTGTCGTTTCGGGTAATCAACTTCTTACTTGAATTATTACACTTGTCCCATGCTCCTAGCATGCACACAATGTTTACCTATGGTTCTTACTTTTGTGAAATAGACAAATTGAGCACATTTCCAATCATTCTCATTTCACAACTCCAAATCCGTTTTCATAAGTGTGAGAATATCAAATTCTTGCTACTTACAGAATATGCTAGATTCTAACATTCTATGCAACGATCCTTTCGTAATGTCATTGCACCAAAGTCATAAAGACTATTGCCAATGATATTACAAAGTTCTCTAACGGAGATTGTTACAAGACAATTCCTTAGATATGATGTCTCTCACTCAAAGTACATTCCTTTGAACATCCTTTTGCATAAAAGTTTCTAATCTAGTCATAGATTTTTAATATTTACTTCCCAATATAGACACGCTTCCATATGTTCCATATGACAACTTATTCTTAATAGAATATTTTCTATTCATAATAAGGTCGATATGGTCCATCCAATATGGAAACATTTCCACATTTTCCATATGACAACTCATTCTTAATAGAATCTTTTCTATTCATCATAATGTCAATATGGTCCATTAATACCATTCTTCCAACTACTCACAAGCAACCAATCCTCGTCGAACTTTGGATTGTCCTTTGTTAGTTGTTTAATTATTTTAGTCAAAACCAATTCTAGTCCCTTTTTCCTCTAAATGCGCTAGACATTTTGAAAATTTTAGAATGGTCAAATATTAAAGCATTTGCAATCGATCCTATACCCGAAGCGTATGAGACACGACGCATAATGTTTTATTTGCTATGTTCTCAAAATTCGAATTATGAAGAGGAATGCCGTAATCATAATCGAAATTTTAAGAACACACTATGTACCTTTGACTAAATTTATTAACATTTCTCAACCTAATCCTTTAGATTTGAAATGAAGCATAATATTCTCTCCCTTAATTATAGCAAAACAACTTTACAACCCTTACGACTTTGCAAGGTATAACTCTTGTTTTCTATAATTAATATTGCCAACTTGCAATACTTTCCATAATAATGATACAATCATAACTTTTATGCTCCCACTATCATGATGATTACTATAAAACATAACACTTATGCTCCCACTAGCTTCGACATGTAATCAAAACATCTTAACTTCCAGAAAAACAATACCTATTGAATTTCTTAAGTTCATGTTTCTAATACTTAATGCTTTGATAATCTTTTATCAAGGCTTCTTGAACTTATACACCTTTGCCTTAGATAATTCATATGTGTCTAAACATTTAAGACTAATTGCCAAACCTCACAATTCAAATCATGGAAAGGGATACCGTAACCATAATTGAATTTGAGAATAAAATTTTACAAGCACTATCTTCTTAAAATCTTTCTTAGTGAAAGCATTTCCTCACAATCATTTTCATGAAGTAGGAAATCTTATGACACTTAGATTTAAAGCGGTGTATTTGTTCCTATCCATGTGAATTTGTTAAAACCAAAGTTTACGACAAATTCAAACTCATATGGACCGAACTTTCTTAAACTTGATTTCTTGCCTTATGGTAGCACAGCTGCCCACCATGTCTTCCAAGTAGTTAAGCAGATCACCCTTTCTATTATCAATGTACCTTTCATTGATTAAGGTGCTTTGCCTTTTATGCGTTCTAAATGAGAACTCATAGGACTCACATGCATAATTAACTCAATTGGAACAACACAGAAACAAATTAATGTCAACACGATAGGTTGTAAACCTCAACTCGTGTGCTAGTGATGATCGTTAAGGTTTATTTGATTTGTTCTTGAAACTTTTCAAGTCCATTAAAACTCCCACTGACTCCTTGACATATATAGGATTCTTTTGTCAATAACCATTTCTTGACAAACAAATATCCAAGAGTTAGTGTAGTTTTTATCAAAACACTTCATAAATTGGCTCTAGTTGGTCTTTGTCTTATTCAAGACATCACAATTTTCCACATTTGATGAATGTTATAAACCTTTAATACTTTTCACTCATTGTCACAATCTTAACTTTAAGACTTGTTATTGGGACGAAGTATGATTGACTTCTTGATTTAACCATTTCTTCAATCCTTGATTCCTCTTCTCAAACATACAATTGTACTAAGACTCACTTAGAGGATCAATTGAGATATGGTTTTTAATCATTAAGACCTATCATAAAGCATAAAAGCTACTCTCCCTTCTTCTTAGAATGGGTCCTATGATACGTCCATTGAGCTTGCATCGTTTCCTTTCTCATATGATACGTCCAAAAAATCTAAAAATACCCTAATATAACATCTGAAGAAAATGGGTCCTATATTTTAGTGGATCCTGTTCATAAACACTCATTAAACATCATTTGGGTCGGCCCTGAGAACAAATAAGACGATAGATCACTAGAATAACAAATACGTGAATCAGTTTTTAATGGATCACATGATTTGTTTATGGTATGTCCTACTCTATATATTAATCTCTTTATTATCATTTAAATTTAAATTAATAACTCCAAATTATTTTGACAAGTTACACGATCTCAATTCCTTTGGGTTTTACTTTTACAAGCTCAAATTAGAAAACTAAAGTATAGGGTATTTTATGCACTCGTGTAAACCATAGGGATAACATTTGTAAAGTTTCTATAAGATGTCGAGAAAGAAAAACCCTAGCTTTAAGCCTTCACTCGCTACATGGTGTAGTAGTAATATCTGGACTTGACGAAAACCGAGCGTTCTGCTGCTCGATTGCTATCAGGCGAGGATCTGTTTTTTTATATGTAAGAATCATTTACAAATGTATGTTTTAGTGATCGGTATGTGTATTTTGTGATTACATTTTCTAATAATTTTGCAGCTTTTGTCATTGCAAATTGGATGCACCAGGGTTTTTTTAGCTGATCGTACATGCGGCATTGATGGATATCTGATTTATTACAGTTCAGAGATGAAAGTGCAATTTTCTGGTTAAGAAAATTTCTGAATAAATCAGTTTGATTTTGATTTTTCGCTTTGTCTGTCGTTCTAAAAGAAAGATCAAGGGTTTATAAAATGAATCTGAAGCATTTCTTATCGAGACTGACAATCAACAAGGTGTCAAGATTTAGCGGTAGAAGAACTCCATCATGGAATTACAGAGAGGTTTGCACCAGTCGTTGTATTACCCCTCTGATTCACCTTCCAGAATATCATAAAGAGGATTCCCGGATTGGAAACCCTAAAACGCCGATGGCGCATTCATTCTTCTATAGATTTGTTCATTCTGGTCAACAAACTGTTCCGAGCAGTACCAACGCTGTAGAGACTGTTTCTGTAAACTCAGAGGACGATGATGATGTGGTAATGAATGAATTCTTATCTAGATTCGTTTGGATCATGAGAGGAAAGCTTACAGAGGTTTATACCGATGCTGATAAGAAAGAAATCGATGCAATGCTTCATATCATCGTTGAGAAGGTTGTATCAGAAATGGAGGCAGGTCGTCTAGAGTCGTTTCTTGGCTCTGAAACAGCCTCTGTGTCCCAAGATTTTAGTGAGGATTTATGGAAAACAGTGTGGGAGGTTAGCAACATTGTTGTAGAAGATATGAAGAAGGCTAAAAAGAAGGAAAAAATGAAGAGTTTTCTTCAGTCTGAAGAAGTTAAAGATATGGCACGATTTGCTGGTGAAATAGGGATACGAGGAGACTTGCTGAGAGAGCTTAGATTCAAATGGGCTCGTGAGAAATTGGAAGATAGTGAGTTTTATGATTCATTGGAGCTTTTAAGACAAGAAGCTAAGGAACAAGAACAAGAACCAGAATCAGAAACAGAAACAACCGAATTTCATGAAGATAACATTGAGAAAGAAGATGATGCTGAGGAGATTTCTTTACCCAAAAGGAGTGGAAAGATTAAATACAAGATCTATGGCCTTGATCTTTCCAAACCCAAATGGGCAGAAGTGGCTGATCATATCCATGAAACTGGAGGATCTGTATGGCCTCAAGAACCAAAACCAATATCTGGAAAATCAAAGATTGTTACAGAGAAACTACTTTCATTACAAGTAGATAATGATCCTTCACCACTGATTACAGAATGGATAGAGCTACAACAACCTAACAGGATTGACTGGATTGCATTGCTTAACAGATTAAAACAACAAAACGATCAACTATACTTCAAGGTACTCAATCTTTCATTCTTCTCTCAACATGTATTTCAAAAGTTTTCAATTACTTAACTTCTGCAATCTTCTCTTCTTCTTCTTCTTCTTCTTCTTCTTATTCTTCTTTACAAGGTTACAGAACTGTTACTCGATGAAGAATCTTTCCAAACCACCATAAGAGATTATTCACACCTAATTGATGCCTACGCCAAAAACAACCAATTAGAAAACGCAGAAAGAATCATCAAGAAAATGACCGAAAAGGGCATATCACCAGACATCCTAACAAAAACCACAATGGTCCACATGTACAGCAAATCAGGCAATCTGAATCTTGCAAAAGAAGCATTCGATAGCTTAAAAACCTTAGGCTTCCAACCAGACCTCAAAGTCTACAACTCCATGATCATGGCTTACATCAACACAGGTGATCGAAAATCCAGTGAAGCTTTAATGAGAGATCTAGAGTCACAAAACTTCAAACCCTCTGAAACCACATTTCTTGCATTACTCAAATCCTATGCTCAAAACGGAGACCCAATCGGAGCACATCGAATCTTCACCCGTATGGAATTTGCAGGATTCCCAAAAAGCCTTGAATCATGCACTTATCTTGTTGAAGCCTACAGCCGAAAAGGCAACCCTGATCAAGCAAGAAAACATTTTGATGAAATCATCAAACTCGGATACAAACCAAACGACAACTGCATTGCTAGAATGATTTCAGCTTATGCTAAAAAGAATCTTCTAGACAAAGGTCTACAACTTCTGCTACAGCTTGAGAAAGAAGGAACTGAACATGGTGTCGAGACTTATTCTGTCCTCATCGATTGGTTAGGGAAGTTGCAATTGATGGAAGAAGTGGAGGGTATTTTGGGGAAGTTATCTGAGAAAGGTGTGGATCCTTCATTATCAGTTCATTTAAGTCTTTGTGATATGTATGCAAGAGGTAGAGAAGAGAAGAAGGCTCTTCAAGCACTTGGTGTTGTTGAAGCTAATAAGGAGAAGTTGAGAGGTGATGAATTTGAGAAAGTTATAAGTGGTCTTATTGCTGGTGGATTTAAGCAAGATGCTGAAAGGATACATAACATGATGAAGGAACAAGGGTTTAAAGTGTCTGAACAGTTGAGTGTGAGTTTACAAGCTGCTCAGACGTTTAATCGGAAGAGATCTTCTTTCATGAGATAGTTTTGTGATTCATATTCTTGTTTGATGGATATTTTGTTGGATTTTCTCACTTTTGGTAATAACTTGTGGTCTTGAAACTTGAAACTGAGGAAGAAAAAAGGGTTATTGGATCATTTGATTTGATAATATATATATGTTGCTTTATTTATTAATTATTATTATTATTATAGAAGTTGTTAGAGTTTAGGATAGAAAAAGATTGTATGGAATATATGGATTACGTTTTTGCTTTGATGTAAAACTTGTTTCTTATTTCCATCTTTTGGAAAAGGTTTGTATCTCACTTTTTTTTTTATTGCTTTTTCGTAAAATAAATTTAGTGAAAAAAATGTTGAAACTTAATGGTCACAATGTATCAAAGTTGCTGATTTTATGTTTTTTAAAATCGTAACTAACTTATGTTTTCTGGATTGCTATTTGTTATCTCAAGTTGAAATGTCACACCCTTTTAAAATTTTACATTTTTGGCTTGAATTTTAAATTTTGTTACAAGTTTGGTCCCGATTTAAATGTATGATAAAGTTTTCATGTCAAATGTTAGTTTCTTTTACAAATTTATTTTCTACAACTTTTTAAAGACTTCTTTAACTGCTTATAAAAAAATTATCTTAAAACTTTTTTTTTTCAATTAAAAAAAAAAATTTCTTACTTTTTTATTCCAACTTCTACATTGCCTCATATGCAAACTAGTTTTTTTTTTTTTTTTTTTTAAATAAATAATTTTACAAAATTGGTTAATTATTCCTCTAATTTTAAATAATATATGCTATTTCATCAAATCCAGTTGTGCACAATCAACTCTAAAAATTGGTTTCCCAATCTCTAAGAGTTGGAGTTGGAAAAAAATGTAAGAAATTATTGTAATAGTCTAATAGATTTATTTTAAAAGCTGGAAAAAAGTTAAGATTTTTTTTTTCTAATAAAAAGTTGTAGAAAAATAAATTTAAAAAATAAAAATTAGGATGAATTCATAACTAAATTTTAAATTCGGTCCAATTCGTATTAAAATTTAAAATCTAAGTCAAAATGTAAAATTTGATAGAGCAATAACCTATTCAACCTATTTGTAACAATGATAACTCTTACACAAATATATTTACATGAAACCCAAACAAAAAAAAAAAAAAACATAAATCGGATAATATTATCACAACAATTAGTACAATTTTCATTCACAAGCGGGTTTAGTATCAAAACTACTTAAACAAATCGCAAACGCTTGAAAAGCCGACAACGGGTACCGATAATCCATTGTAAAAATATCTTTCCCAATCTTCCCAAACTGCAACACCACATCATCTTCCTCCACACCTCCCCCACTATCAACCGCCAGTTGAAAATTCTTAACAGACGCCACCGTAACCCGCCCTTTAAAATTCAAACACCAACACTGCAACTGCTCGTGCCACCTCGGCGCCTTGTTTCTCAAAACCAACGAATCTTTCCTTTCCACAACCGGAATCGGAATCGGAATCACCGATTCCGATTCCGGTGTCTCGTGTTTCTTTCCGGTTTGATCGGAATCGGGGATCGAGTTCATCGTGCAATTCATTCTTCTTGGTCCTCTTGTGCGTAGAACATTAAGCTCGTAAGATATGGTGACCACTTTGGACTTCAACACTGGCGATATTTTTTTTAAACCAAATTTCGGTATTTTTTTATTTGTTGAAGAGTCGTTAAAAGGTTCCACATCGTGAATTGCGAATTTTGTGCCGAGAAAATTGGAACTGTAAATAGTTTATTCAAATTAACAGTCAGTCTCTCAGCCAACATCAAAAAAAGTAAATCACAGTGTTTTAAGAGAGTTTTTTTCAATCTCAGCCAACATGAAAAAAAGTAATTCACCGAGAGTTTCATGAAAAAAGTAAATGATATCGGAAAAACCCTAGATTTGGACATGTGATGTGGCTATAAAAGTATGTGGGGGCAAAAATGGAAATTAATAGGGTGAAAGAAAGAAGATAACCTTAGCTTTCCAACATAAGTAAGGCTAGATTTGGAAAATTCGTCGGGAGTTAAGGAGATTGAAAACTCTGTCCCTGTGGCTTTTCTCACCTTCTTTGCAGCCAATAGTAACTTACTTGCATCACCAGCTAACGCTGTAATTTTAATTTACAGAAACTGTAAATTTTTTTGAATTTTTGAAAGGAAAAACAATCAATTATCCAAGTTTACTTTACTTTATTCTCTTTTTAGTCACCAATCAAAAGTAAAAAAGTAAAAAGTAAAAAACACATTTTTTTTTACCTGGGCTCAGGCCTAGAAACAACCGGAAGATCGAATTAGCTCTATCTCGCCTTATAAAGCATTGAATCGGATCCTTTCTCGATCCAGGCTAAAACGAAGTAATTCAAACGTATCGAAGTTAGAAACACAAAATTGATTTGAGATTTGAAGATGATTGATTGATTGATTGATCAAAGTACCTGTTTTAACGACAAGGGGAATGTGATTAATCCGCATTGTTCAGGTGTTCTAACGATTTGCTTTACTGTGTTTCGCCAGAATCTGCAAACCGAAGCACAAGCGACGAAATCTCTCCTACCTGGCCATGAGGTTTCACCACCTTCCACTCGCCGGATTATGTCGAGAAGCAACTCGCCGGGGAAATCATCCCATTTGCTATCTCCGATTGAAGAAGGTAAAGATCTTGGAACCGAATCGTAGTTTTCTGGAACAATATGTGATTTCCCATTTTTCATGATCTGAATTCTTCTGTTGGTATTGCTTCCGAGTAAACAACTGAGTGACATATTCAAGAACATGGATTTGGAAGTATAGACGATAGTTTTACTTGTTGGGTAACATAATGATAAAAAGATTCAGCAGTGTTGTAGCGTAAATTGGTTTAGGCATTATAACAAACAGATGGTGGGCATGCGCCACACTCCTCATGCATATGAATTGCATGATTACACAACATGATGGAATAAACAAAATAATTGAAGGACGATAAGGAACAGTATCGTTTTCCTTTTTTGAATATTTAAACATGGTCTTTATACAATCAGAGAAAAGGGAAATAAGTGCAACAATAAAGAATCTTAATTGAAACTGTAGATGAAGAATAAACGTTACCTGTACGTTAAGCATTTGGCGAGAGATCCCGAAAATTTGTTAATCACATCTCGTAAAAAGGTTCAAAAACAGGGGAATGAAATCTCTCACGTTATGATGTCTCCTCTGTAGCAACAAATTACACGAATTTCCGCACATGTGGAACGAGCTTCGATGATTTTTGATGGGAAGGATCGAGAAAATGGGGAATAAAGATCTCTTTTTCAGTTGTCAAAATATTTATCCACGGAAATGAATCCCCCCTGTTTTTCTCGAGTTGCTTCGTTTTCGAGTTTTGGTTAATTCAAGAAGTTGGTGGCCTTTGAAGCCTTGAAGGTACGTGACCTTATTGATATCCGCCATTAACGCCGCCGTGACAAGGAATTAAAGCCATGCCGGCGACGCAGACACCAGCACCAGCTTTTCTGTAACATTGATCTTCAAAGCTTGCTCATTTTTTGCGCGAAGGTTCTAACACAATTATAGAACAATATGATCAAAAGAGAAACCATCCCAATCCAATTCTATTTTTCACACTGTGTAAAAATGATATTAAGACTTTTTCATCTCGAATTACATTATTTTTATATTATTTACATCATTTTTGTTGTAGAATCTTCATAAAATATATTTACTACACAATAAAAAAAACAAATAAACATATAATTTAAGGGACTAAAAGTAACATATGAAACTTTGACAAGGTTTAATTGAGGTTGGAGATGATTTTATACCATTTTGATGTAAAAAAATAGGATTTGGTGTTGGTTTGGAGATGTCATTCACAATAAATGTGTTTTGTATGATCATGTAAGTACCTCACTATGGTAAATGTGCATGGATTCGTAGGAGGGGATATATCACCTTGGAGGGGTTTTTTTTTTTTTTTTTTTTTTTCCTTCAAATTTTAGGCCTTGAGGTCTTTATAAACAAAACGCCAAAATAAACTTTAGTAACCAAGATACTAAACAAAGTTAGGGGTAAATTACACGAATGGTCCCTATAGTTTAGGGTAATTTACGCATTTGATCCCTAACTTATTTTTCTAATTCGGAAGATCTCTACTGTTTGTTTTTGTTACACGCTTGATTCTTGTCTTATATAAAAAGTCTATTTTTCCTTTGATTATTTAATTTATTTAAATAACCCCACCCTAACCCCACCCCCTTACCTTATCTTATTTACCCTACCATTTTTCTCTATTTAAATAATTGTAGTAAATTACTGAAATGTTTCCTATGGTTTAGTCAAAATTACATGTTTGGTTCATAACTTTTTTTTGCATTCGGATCATCCTTGTGGTTTGATTTTGTTGCGTTTTTCGTCCTTTACATACATAAAGTTAGGGACCAAACATGCAATTTTGACAAAACCATAGGATGAAAAACGCAATAAAATCAAATCACATGGACGATCCGAGTACAAAAAAAAAGGTTAGGAACCAAACGTGTAATTTTGACCAAACCATAGGGATCATTTCAGTAATTTACTCTTGTCGTCTTTCTACGCAAGATAGGACCAAATGCGTAACAAAAACAAACAATAGGGACTAAGCGTGTAACAATAACAAACAATATGGACCTTCCAAATTAAAAAATTAATTTAGGGACCAAACGTGCAAATTACCCCAAACCATAGGGACCATTCGTGTAATTTACTCAAGTTAGGATACAAGTTAGATATCGGATGAAACCATAAAATCACTTGGACCTAACTATATAGAAAACGATCCCATTAGAGGGTGTATAATATATAAGAACTACACAACCACATGATCAATAGTTTAAAAAAAGTACATCAAGGAGTGGGTATGTACGATGCAATACAATTAGTCAAATACAAAGTAAAGAAATACAATACACCAATTACAACATGAAAGAAAGCAAAAAAAACAAATAGACACAAATATTTAAGTGGTTCACACTTGGTCCATCTTGTTATTTCATTCCCGACTTCGGTCCATCAAAATACGAGTCCTTTTTGGCAGGTCACTAATATGTGTAATGTCAATCCAAAATTCATGAAGCACTTCTATAAGTGATAATGTTGGTCTCTCTATTTCTCACAATATTACAACATTTGTCTTTGTTTTACCTTTAATAATTGTTCAACCAAGTAATCTCGACAAATGATCAATGTAACAATATATGATAAGATTTGTAAGTATTTTTCAAAGAGTTGTTGCAAGGTTTATTAAAAAAAAATAGAAAACAACAGTATAAAATAAAGAGAAATATAAAAAAATGTATGTCACAATTCATCTAAAAAACTCTACCTACAAGTGCACATGGAACGGATTTTATCTTACCGGGTTTTTAAAACCATGTTATGTTTTATGGAGAATAGGTAAAAAAAAAAAAAGGTTAGGCCAAAGCTGATTAGAATTTAAACCGATTTGAGAGATAAAATATGACATCTTATGTAACTGATTTCAAAGATAGGTTTGAAACCGATATTTAAAAATCCGGCCTAAAAATTATAATTGAATGACATTTTAATGGTTGGCTAGAAAACGACCATAACATAACCTAATTTGGGCCATTTTGGCTCATTCAAATGGTCAAACTCGTATTCTATACTTTTTATTTTTTATTTTTTTATTTTTTTTGGAAACGGAAAATATGATTGAAAAGCTATGATTAACAAGTAACTAAAGCATGATGAAATAACTCGTACAAAGAGGAAGATAATGAAAACATAGGAGAAAAAGAGAAAAATCAAAAACTAAAATAGGGAAGTAGATACATGAGCAAATGGCGAACACAACCCAGCCGCCATAATTCGGGCGACTCCTATGCTTAGACCATGAGTATGAGCTTGAGATAATATCATTCGCGACCTTCGATGGAGCAACTTGAATATTCTTGAATATCTTATCGTTCCTGGCAACCATATGTACCATAATATTCCAAATAGAATAACATCACCAATCACTTTCTTCATTTGACAATTGTCCAAGATGGTGCTTGTAATAAGAAATTCAGTAACACTGGAGAACCCTCGAACAATAATACAACACCATTTAAAATCCAAAAGTGAACCTCCTTGGTGAATTTACAGTGCAAAAAAAGATGTTCCACCAATTTGACATCCTTGTTGCATAAGAGCACATTTGATTTGATAATTATAGCCGTCATGCTATTAGATTGTTTTCTACTACTGGAATTCTTCCATGCATGACTCTCCACACAAAACACTTAACTTTTAATGGTATTAATTTTAACCAATAGATCCACAACCCTGTAAAGAGGATCACTTTCAAGTCTATGATACGCCTCATATAATTTACCACGTAATTACCATTTTTTGTCGGCAAAAAACAAAAACCATATGACGAAGAATCCTCCGAGTTATTTAGGTCACCAATAGTTGAAGCAATTTGTGAAGTTTAGAGGAGATGGAAGGTGACTGTTTCCAACACCACATAAAACCATTTGCTAATACACGATCATAAAGTTTACAACTTTTGATCGAGTCAATCCATAAATGGGGAAAAATTTCTTGAAACGGGACATAACCACACTACACGTCTTTCCAGAACAAGATCTGAATATATATCTGGGAATGACTTTGAATATATGGCGAGAATCGGCACCTAGATTACCTAAGGATTTAACTGCCCTTTGGATGTTGCACCACACCCCATTGGAGGTTTTTCTAGCAACAAAGTGTGCTGATTTCTTACTCAAATTATGTAGACTTGTAATGACATTCTTCAAAAGGCTTCCTTTCTTGTTTATCCGACGCCACCACCAAATGATTAAAAGAGCCAAGTTTTGTGCTTTTAGAGTTGATACCCCCAGACCACCATCAGAGATAAGGGATGTGATTTTAAACCAACTAATCCAATGTATCTTGTATTTTAAATCACCACCACCCAATAGGAAAAAAATTTCTGATTTTTTTTCAAAGAAACAGTAATTCCTTCTGGTGCTTTAAACAGAGACATAAAGTAACTAGGCAAGCTATTTAGGACAGATTTGATTAAAGTAATGCGACCCCAAAGGAAAGAGTTCTGGATTTCCAATCAGATAGACGAGTTCTGAAGTTGTCTATGATGGGTTTCCAATGCTTTTTTAGTCCCATATTTTGCCCCAACAGGTACACCAAGTACTTGAATGGAAAGGAATCTTCTACACAACCCATAATTCTAGCCATGTCTTTCAATTCGGTACCAGAGGCACCAATACCGAATAACCGTGACTTATGAAAATTGACATTTAGGCCTGATGAGATATGAAACCATTTCAGAATTGTTGAGAGGTTTCTGATACTCGACCATTCACCTGAAAAAATGACATCATCCGCATTGAATAAGTGAGATAAGTGCGGACCATTGAAAGGAAGCTTAACATCATGTACCAGGGAGTTTTCTTTGGCACTCTTGACAACAATATTCAGACCCTCCATTACAATGATACAAAAGGAACAGGGAGAGAGGATCTCCCTTCCGGACCCCTATTGTTGTAGACAATTCATCAAATGGGCGATCCATTTACTAACACGAAGGTTCTCGAAGAGGATAGACATCCCAACATACATTGTCTCTATTTATACCCAAAATTTATTTGGCACATACGGAATCCAAGTATTTCCAGTTAACAGAGTCGAAGGCCTTTTCAAAATCCACCTTAACATAATACATCCTTTTTTTTTGCTCTTCTTGGACCATGAGTAAATCTCATTCATAATCAGGGGTCCATCGAGAATGTTTCTTCCTTCGACGTATGCTAATTGCACCTCATCTACCACTAAGCCAACCACTTGCTTTAAACGAATAGTAAGAACTTTGGCTAAAATCTTGTACAAACATCCGATTAGGATTATGGCCCGATAATCTACCAGATTGAGTGGGTCTGATACTTTTGGTATTAGAGTAATAAAAGAAGAATTGCAACCGGTGGATATGGAACCCGTTCATTCAAAGTGGTTGACGAAACTGATAATGTCCCCACTCATCAGATCCCATTTGGATTTTATGAGCTTGAAGGTGAATTCATTGGGACCCAAAGCCTTCTCCCATGCACAACACCATACTGCATATTTGATCTTTTCAATAGTGAAAGGAGATTCCAGGAAACAATTTTGATTAGTCGATAACTTTCTGAATCCAAAGTTTATGAATTTCGGCCTATCAGACCAAAATTCATGAAAAATTTCAAAGAAAAATTTTCTCATCTCCTTGATTTCTTTCGGCTCAGTAACCCATACTTCATTAATTGTGAGACCATTGATACTGGTTTTCCTGTTCTTGTTTTGTAGCGAACCTTGAAAAAATCAAGAATTTTGTCCCCATCTTGGATCCACTTGACTTTGGCTTTTTGAATCAGATCCAACTTGGAAATTCTTTCCAATTCTAGAATCTTCGGCTTATCTTCTCTCCAGGAGGATCTTTCAAAGAAAGAGAGCTCCCTAGATTCAACTATTTTTTCCATATTATCCACCTTAGTCTTTAACTGATCTAAATTACCATTTTCTTTTAATCTTTTAGCTGCAACCCATTTACTTGTAATTTTTTTTACATATTTCAGTTTCACTAGCAGGTATCTATTCGCTCCAAAACCCTTGAACGAAACCCAAGCATTGTGAAACACATCATCAAAGTTATCCCTGAATAACCATGAACTGAAGAATCTGAAGGGGAAAGGGGTGGGGGGACCAACGTTAGAATTGAAGGGTTTAAGAATCAAGAGAGAATGATCAGAGTGTTCTCTGGGGAGAGAAAGAACTGAGGACATCTAATGAAGGGAGATAAATTTGGAGCATACAAGGAATCTACCGATTTTGCTAAGTTTGAAACCATCTTCTCAAAGGTATGTGAATTTATGACCATCCATTTGGAATTCTTATAGTCCCACATCTGTGATAAAATGATTAAAATCCTTCGCCGATGTTTTACAGAATTTCGAGTTAAGTCTTCATGTATTCGTACTGAATTGAAATCTCCAAAAAAAAATACCCAAATGCCAGAAGAGGCCCTTTTTAACTCCAATAGTTTAGCCCAAAGAGTTTTTTTGTTGGATATTGATTGAGGGGCGTATATATTGACTAGTGTTGTAATTCTTGGATATCATTTCCAATGACCAGCGATAACCAAGTAAATCTTGGAGGATATTAAGCTAATTTTAGAGAAAATACCAGGATCTCATATACTCAAAAGGCCACTAGATCTACCAGTCGAATTAATAGCCTCAAACATGAAATTATTTGATCCCCAACATCCACTCATGTCGATTTTATTTTAATATGATACACATATTTCCAGTAGTCCAACAACATCAATGGTATGTAATTGTTTTAATTCCCTAATCCATTCCACTTTGTGAGATTCACCCACCCCCTGATGGTCAATGACAGAGCATTCATTGGGGACCGTTATTCTCTTCGTCACACTAAACTTCATTGTCGAGAATCTTAGATAACACCTCAGTGTTTCCAACATATACTTGAAATATGATAGCCCTACCAACATTGGCAATGAAATTGACTTCGTCGGAGGTAGAGGAGATTGCTTGACAAGAGAAATTGGAGATGTGATTTGAGACGACCACATTTAGGTCGAAGTCTCCTTCCAATCGACGTGGGAAAATGGGACTTGAGTAGGAATTTGGGTATCACACCCATTTTATTTTATTTTTTTTGTTGGTGGATTCATCAATATTTTTTAAAGATATCAATTTCACCTGATGGTTGCCTATCGTCTTGTAACACCCCGTTTATTTATTTAATAAATAAATAAATTACCGAGGGAATAGTAGCCTAAAATCCATAATAATTGAGCAAGGCGTTGGCCTCAAGGAGTTAAAAGTCATAATTATAGAAGTTGGGAGTTAAAATGTAATTTTCGGATTTAAATTGTATAGAAGTTTGAAGGTTGACGTCCGTTTGGTAATTATTAGGATCTAATATGTAAGGGATTTTGGGGTTAGGTACTTAATGGTAAATATTGGATTAAAATGGTAACTTATGGACTGATTGTGAAAGAATTTTGGATGCTGGGGGGGGGGGGGGTGCTTTGTAAAATATGGCCTAATATTGAAAGGAAATCGGATAGGAGGGACCTATCTTGCCATCATGGCAAACTTATAAGTGGAGTCGGGTATAAAGGTTTAAGGAATCCTAACCCTAATGAGAAGGGTGTAGCCGTTATCATCGAAGATCTCCAGCTGCCACCTCTCATCTCTTCATCTTCGGCGTCGCCGCCATTCACCTTGTTCGCTTTTCCGACCACCTAGCACCATCAGGGTAGTTCTCTTCAACGAAAACATTGAGGATCGGCAGGAGAGGGGAGCAACCGCCATATCAGTTGACGTCGGAGCCGGGAGACGCCACCCGACACTGTTTCATTGTTGTTGCTGCTGTCGGAGGGCTCGTTTCTGTTGCTCCGGTTATCGGTTTCCATCCCGAAGGACTATTGTGTCGTGGGTTGCTGCTCTAGCTGTTGTGAGCGCCTCTGTAGCGCTGTTGTTTTTCCTCATCTGAGTCTTTGCTGCCGTCGTTATGCACCACCAAGTGGTGGTTGCATCCGAAAGTCTGAGCAAAGTTGCTATGGGGGTGTTTTTGCTTGACCGGGAAACAAAAGGAACCACCACCACCACCATGAAGAGGTCGTGGTTGTGATCATAAAATCACCACTGTCGCCGCCTTATGTCGCCAAATGGGTGGTTGGATTCCCTTCCCGAGAAAAGAAGTGAAGATGTGCATGTTTCCGTTGGTGAGTATGTATGTGTATGGTTGAAGTTCTCGGAAACGGCATCACCGCCACCATAGGGTGGTGCCTGCCGCCATGCGCCGCCGCCAACCGCCATTAGGTGGCTGCGTGTGTGTGTTAGTTAGTGTTGATGGGTTTTGTACATAAGAACGTTCCTAAGTGCGCATACAAACCCTAATGCTTGGATCTAGGTTTCTCTATTAAACATGCTTTCAATCCAAGACTTCTAATGACTTATTAGGTGTAAGAACAACACAAAACAGATCTAGAAACATACCTTTGATTCTCTTTTTTGATCTTGTTGTCTTGGAGCTCTAGAGTCACAATTGTCACTCCTCTAATGGCTTACAAACACCAACTAGCAAAGAGGATGATTTGAGAGAGAGGAGAAGGGATGGAATTCGACCAGAGTATCCTTACTTTAGAAGATGTGTCGAATTCCCTCACCCATAGGGTCTATTTATACTTGTAGACTCCTTAAGGGTTACAGCTTAAACCCTAGTTGGATAACTTAGACTTTAAGTTAATCCATATCCTTACCTTAGATATCCTTTGGACAATTTTGGCTTATCCAAGCCTTAGAAATCGTCCACCCTATCTCCCATAAGGATTTACAGTCTAAAGAGTTTATACCATCTTATTTAATTAATCTCCTTAAGTCACCAAATTAATACTAATTAATCTATGAGTTATATTAATCAAATAACTATATTATTATTCTCTCATAATAAATCATCCTACCAAGTTGCTATGGTGAAGGCAACCCAAAAGGACCATGCACAATCGGGTCAAATACTTGCCTAATATAGTTGCAGCCTTAGACACTATTCCAACAGTCTCCCACTTGGATAAGTCTAGTAACTATATGCGCAGGTACACTCCGATTTGCAATCGTAGCTCTCAAAGACGCTGTCAAACTCTGATCTAATCAATCTTGTCCTTTAGATAAGGGATCGTACAGTCCTCTGTTAGATATCATGCTGACAATACTATGGAATAGTTAGTCTAGCATTTGGTTTCTCGATTTCTGATTTATTTGACATAGAACTTAATCGAACACATCAACTCAGTTCTGACCGGGCCCGGCACATAAGTCAAATCAAATCATCAAGCGGCCGAGATATCACTTTTTCCTTCTTAGGATAAAAGTTACAGATAAACTTCGACTTATATGCATTTACTTATTCATTAACCAACTATACACAACAATGCATTTTATAACATCGAGTTACCAATGCGTTTTCGCATTATCAATGTACAATCAATTAACCAATAACAAACCATATATCTAGGTTTTAAGACTATATGATATTATCGTCTTGCGATCACCTTTTACTATCTTATTCCATAAGGTGATTCCAGCAAGCGCGGGTTTGTTCCAATGCTCAAACCTAGTTCATAAGCACTCATGAACGTTGCAGCAATCTTTTGCTATGTCTAACACCATTTAGACACTCTACATACCTATTCATGATAATCTTCATTCATATCTACTTCCGACATATGAACGATTGTGGACTATTTGAACAATTCGATTATTCTTAATAAACTCAATTATTCTGGAAGTCAAAACATGCAAAGTGAAACAATAGTTAAACAATTAACATAAGACAGTAACATTACTTATAAATAAAACTCCTTTATTTAATCATCAAATGTTAATTACATTTATCTATTACACGTTTCTAATATTACCTAATCTATGCTAATATCATCCTTCAGCCCAATACTCCTAGCATGTTGTAAATGCTTAACCCTACTCAGTCCCTTCGTAAGCGGATCTGCTGGGTTATCTTCCGATGATATTCTCTTCACTACGAGTTGTCCTTCTTCTACACGATGTCTAATAAAGTGATATTTTCTGTCGATATGTCGTGATCTACCATGATCTCTCGGTTCCTTGGTCAAGGCAACCGCACCTTCATTATCACAGAAAATCTCCATGGGCTCCTTTATGGCAGGTACAACTCCAAGATCTCCAATGAAGTTCTTTAGCCATGTTGCCTCGTTCGACGCTTCGCTCGCTGCGATGTACTCTGATTCTCACGTTGAATCAGCTACGGTTTCCTGCTTGGAACTCTTCCAAGTTACTGCTCCTCCATTCAGGGTAAAGACCCAGCCCGACTGCGAACGGTAGTTGTCCATGTCGGTCTGAAAACTGGCGTCACTATACCCTCGCACCTTCAAGTCATCACTCCCTCCAAGGACTAAGAACCATTCCTTCGTCCTCCGAAGGTACTTAAGGATATTCTTCACCGCAACCCAATGGGCTCTGCCAGGGTTCCCTTGATATCTACTAACCATGCTCAAAGCAAAGGCTACATCAGGGCGAGTACAAGTCATAGCGTACATGATTGAGCCTACTGCGGAAGCGTATGGAACTCGGCTCATTTCAGCTATCTCGGCTTCGGTACTCGGACTTTGAGTCTTACTCAACTTGGAATTGCTTTGTATCGATAATTCTCCCTTCTTCGAGTTTTCCATACTAAAACGTTTTAGAACCTTCTCTAAGTAAGTGTTCAGACTAAGTCCTAATAGTCTCTTACTTCTTTCTCTTACTATCCTTATTCCCAAAATATAGGAAGCCTCTCCGAGGTCCTTCATAGCGAAACACTTCCCGAGCCAGGACTTAACTTCCTGCAGAGTCGGGATGTCGTTTCTTATGAGTAATATGTCATCGACATATAGAACGAGAAAGCTTACTACACTCCCACTGGCTTTGACATATACACACGATTCATCTTCGCTTCGTACAAATCCAAACTCTTTGACTTTCTTATCGAAACAAAGATTCCATCTGCGAGACGCTTGCTTTAGTCCATAAATGGACTTCTCAAGCTTACACACTCTATTCGGATGCTTCGGATCCACAAACCCCTCTGGCTGAGCCATGTAAACATCCTCAGCCAACTTTTCGTTAAGGAAAGTGGTATTGACATCCATTTGCCAAATCTCATAATCATGAAATGCGGCAATAGCTAGCATCACTCTAATAGATTTTATCTTCGCAACTGGTGAGAAGGTCTCTTCATAGTCAACTCCGGGAGTTTGAGTAAAGCCCTTCGCAACTAATCGCGCTTTATACGTGTGTCCCTTTCCATCCACGTCGGTCTTCTTCTTGAAGATCCATTTGCACCCAACGGTTTTACGTTCGGGCACATTGTCAACCAAATTCCAAACTTGGTTATCATACATGGATTGGATCTCGCTATCCATTGCCTCTTTCCATTTTGCAGACTCTGACCTGCCATGGCTTCCTTATAGCTATTAGGTTCATCAAGATTTATTAGTGTACTATCACTAATATACGTGTCCCCTTCGGTAGTAATATGAAAACCATATAACTGGGGTTGAAACCTAACTCTTTTGGAATGTCTAAGAGGTAATGATATGTCAATCGGTTCAACCGGAGTTTCCTCCTCGGGTTGAGTGCCAGCGGTTGAGGTTCCTTCATCTATCGACTCTTGAATCTCTTCAAGATCGATTTGCCTCCCACTGTCTCCTTGGCCTATGAGTTCTTGCTCTCGGAAAACTCCTCTCCTCGCAACAAAGACAACATTGTCCTTCAGTCTATAGAAGAGATATCCAAAGGATTTCTGCGGCTAGCCGATGAAAGCCTCGCAACCCCAAACCTTGATATGTGCCAACGAAGGAGCTTTCCCCATCCACATCTCGTGAGGTGTTTTGGCAACCTTCTTAGTAGGGAATCGGTTAAGGATATGGGCGGCAGTCTCTAAGGCATACCCCCAAAAAGAGATAGATAGCGAAGCACGACTCATCATAGAGAGAACAATGTCCAACAAGGTTCGATTACTCCTTTCTGCCACACCATTCAATTGTGGTGTCCTAAGTGGCGTCAATTGTGAAACTATTCAACACTCCTTGAGATAATCGTGGAATTCAAGACTTAGGTACTCTCCTCCTCGATCGGATCGAAGCATCTTGATCTTGCTGCCCAATTGATTCTATGACATCCCCAAAATCTCGGCCAGAAAAGACCGATTTTCGTTTATGCTTTTAAAATAATTTCAGAGTAAATCCTTTTGATTTGAAAGAGTTGCGAAATTTGTTCCCAAAAATAAAACATGATAAAACAATGTTTACCAAAGCATTTCATAAAAGAAATGTATTTTCATTATATAATCAAAACTCGGGGTGTCATGTTCCGATACAGACCAATAAGCATAAATGATAACATTACAAGTCATTCAACAAATATATACATATACAGACTTGTAAACAAAACAACTTGATGGTTCATCCATCTTACGCCCTTGCGCCACTTCCTGTAATACAAATAAAACTGAATGGGTCAGGCTTGGGAGCCTGGTGAGCATATAGGGTTTTCAACCCACAATAAATAATTAAATTAATTATTATCAACCAACAATAACCCAATTACCCATTCCCGTTATTCTCACTTTATGTCCCTAAAATAACTAACACAAGGGACCTAGTCTAAAAATATTTCATCGGGGTGACAACACATGCTTCGGGGGTTCCTCAGCAATATAAGTCAAATAAGGCAACCATGAGGGGGATGGAATACAACGAATGAACACCCAAGTTCATTAACACCTACAGGTTATGAGCCTGCTAGCGTTCCACTGGACTGTCTAGAAAAGTCTGTGGTCGTCATCTAAATTCCGCTAGATGACTGGATCAAAACAACATCGAGGCCTCTCATCTGTTTATTACACACCAACTATCTACCCATGTTCTACCCAACATATTAGTAGATAAAACATACATTTTTATACATAGTTTCAAAACCTGTATAGCATACTAAATCAATACATTTCCACATAACAGATGAGGCACACACACATAACACGTATTTCATATAGAAATAATCAGATCTGTAAGATAGAAGAAAGTGAATATACATTCACACACATAACAACAAAATATACACATAACACGTATCTCGTATAAAATACTTCATAATTATGCGTTAGAAGAAAGTAACAACACATTCACACATATAAACAACAATATACTTAATACACTCAAATCATACTTGTATTATTATCGTGTTTATGAAAGGTAGTATACACTCACTTGATCAGAAGATGGCCGGACAGTACTACGACTTGCAAAAGTAGTAATCCTTAGCAGATCTCGAAGATCTCTACAAAGATCGAACTTCTCGAGGGCAGAGCTTCGGCTCGGAAACCGCACTTCTCGGGATCTTCGGGATCTCGGGACTTGCTTCGGGACTCGGGAATATTACCGGGGCATCAGGGTACTTCTGGCACGCAAATCGATGAAAAACAGGAGAGAGAAGAGAGAAAAATAGCAAAGAAGCTCAGCAGCCTCACATCCTATTTATAGGAGGCTGGAGTCTCCCAGTACGCGGGGCGTACAGCAGTACGCGGGCCGTACTGCTCCGAAGTCGTCATGGCGTTCGTCATCCTAAGCGTCGACACTTCTCGGCGTACGCAGGGCGTACACGAGTACGCGGGGCATACCTCGGATCAGATCAGTGACTCCCCTTCGGATAAGGCTGGAATTAAAGATTAAATTTAAATACAAATTATTTAATAAACTTCGGAAATTCATATCTTCTTCATACAAACTCCGTTTTCGACGTTCTTTATATCCACGCGAAGGTGGGACTACACTCCACAACTTTCGTTTAGACTCCGTCAGCTAATTTTGAATTTATTTTTATTATTTATTTTTAATAGGCCGGGACAGAAAATTTCGTTATAAATTCATAATTTCTTCGTTTGACGCCCGTTTTCGCCTAACTTTTTATCGATTCGATACTAACAACGAGATCTTCGATTCTTGTTTAGATCACTAAGGCTAACTATCGCTCTAACGTAAATTTCACTTTTTACGTCATTCAGCGTTGTCGGTTCTGTCGCGAAACTTCGACAGGTCATAACTTCTTCGTTATAACTCGGATTTCGGCATTCTTTATATCTTCGGAAACCTTGTTTCAACTACTACAACATTATCTAAAGATATCAAGTTTATTTTATACTTAAATTTTGATGCTTATTTTTATTCTTAATTAATCAAACCACATAATTAAGCAATTAAGCACAAAACACATAATACTCAAATAATACACTTCTATTATTTCAAAACGGGTTACAAAGGTTAACCTAGACTATTACATTGCTAAAAATGGCAAGCCCAAAAACACAGGCGTTACAATTCTCCCCACCTTAGGATGATTCCGTCCCCAGAATCACACCTCAACAAACTAATGCGGATAGCGACCCATCATGTCACTCTCCGTCTCCCATGTGAGATTCAGCCCATTCGTGTGTTTCCATCGGACAAGCACTAACTCGACCATCTTGCGTTGCAACTTCTTAGTCGTTCGGTCAACAATTGCCTCTGGTTCCTCAATCAACCTTTTGTTCTCATCGATTCTCAACTCTGAAAGTGGAATCATGTCGGGAACTTCCCCCGTGAACTTCCGTAAATAACACACATGAAAAGTGTTATGAATTCCATTTAGTTCTTTTGGTAGTTCGAGCTTGTATGCTTGGTTCCCAAACCTCTGAAGAACTTTAAACGGTCCAATAAACCTTGGACTCAATTTTCCCCTTTTACCAAATCTTATAAGTCCCTTCCACGGCGAGACTTTAAGCAAAACCGAATCCCCAACTTCAAAAGTCATCGGTCTTCGCTTTTTGTCAGCATAGCTCTTTTGATGATCCTGAGCCGCTAACATTCTTTCCCTAATTATTTTCAACTTTTCAGCAGTTTGATGAACCATCTCCGGTCCCATAAACTGCTTTTCCCTAGCCTCAAGCCAACAAGACGGCGTACGACACTTTTTTCCATACAAAGCTTGGTAAGGTGTCATCTTAATGCTCAAGTGAAAACTATTATTATAGGAAAATTCTACCAGTGGTAAATGTTCATCCCAATTACCTAGGAATTCCAAGGTACATGCTCTCAGCATATCTTCAAGTGTTTGTATCGTTCTTTCACTCTGACCATCAGTCTGCGGATGGTAAGCTATACTTAAACATAACTTGGTACCCATTTCCTCTTGTAGACTTTTCCAAAACCTTGAGGTGAAACGACTATCACGATCCGACACAATTGTTAGCGGAACACCGTGAAGTCTCACAATTTCCTTCACATAAGAATTCACAAGCTTTTCCATAGACCATTTCTCCCTGGCTGCTATGAAATGCGCACTCTTTAGTGAATCGATCGACGACCACCCAAATCATGTCGTGACCATTCTTTGTTTTGGGCAGTTTAGTGACAAAATCCATAGCAATGTCTTCCCACCTACCCATAGGCACATGCAATGGTTCTAAACTCCCATACGGTTTCTGATGTTGTGTCTTGACTCTCGCACAAGTCACACACTCGGCCACATACTTTGCAACATCAAGCTTCATCGTCGGCCACCAGTAGTAGGGTTTCAGGTCCCTATACATTTTAGTGCTACAGGGATGAATCGAGTACATGGTTTTGTGAGCTTCTTCCATTAGAAGATCTCTGATTCCTCCTGTCTTAGGTATCCAAATCCGATCCTAGAACACCTTCAGTTCGTGACTGTTTACACCGAACACCAACGTTTTGCCCAAATGTTCCTCCTTTCGGTCATTCTTCTCAAAAGCTTCCTCTTGAGATTTCTTTATACTTTCCAAAATGGTTGAGACAACTTCAATTCTCAACGCTCTTGGCCTTTTCCTTCCAAGATTGACTTTCCGACTGAGAGCATCAGCAACTACATTAGCTTTACCGGGATGGTAAAGTATCTCACAGTCGTAGTCCTTGAGTAATTCCAGCCAACGTCGTTGCCTCATATTCAATTTCTTCTGATTAAAGAGATATTGGAGACTCTTATGATCAGTGAAAAGTTTTCACTTTGTGCCATAGAGGTAATGCCTCCATATCTTCAGAGCAAAAACTACCGCTGCCAACTCCAAATCATGAGTTGGGTAGTTCTTTTCATGCTCCTTCAGCTGTCGAGACGCATATGCTATGACCTTTTCTCTTTGGGTTAAAACACAACCCAATCCAACACCATACGCATCGCTATAAACAGCGAAGTCTCCAACTCCATCGGGTAGAGAGAGTATCAGTGCCTCGCATAGCTTCTTCTTTAGCTTCTCGAATGCTTCTTTATGCTTCTCACTCCAAGCATAAGTAGCTCCTTTGTGGGTCAAAGTTGTCAATGGAGTAGCAATCGAAGAAAAGCCTTGGATAAACCTTCGGTAATATCCGGCTAATCCTAAAAAGCTTCGGATCTCCGTGGGACTTTTCGGTTGTTCCCACTTCATTACAGCTTCAACCTTTGCTGGATCAACCATTATCCCTTCTTGGTTGACCACGTGACCCAAGAATTGGACTTCACGAATCCAAAAATCACATTTAGAGAACTAAGCATACAGCTTCTCCTTCTTCAAGACTTCTAACACTTCTCGCAAGTGTCTGCCATGCTCCTCCTGGCTTTTCGAGTAAATCAGAATGTCGTCTATGAACACTATCACAGATTTATCAAGGAACGGATTACAAACTCTGTTCATTAAATCCATGAATGTTGCCGGAGCATTGCTTAGTCCAAACGACATAACCAAGAACTCGTAGTGTCCATATCTAGTTCTGAATGCGGTCTTCTCGATATCTTGCTCTCTTACTTTTAGCTGATGATATCCTGACCTTCGATCGATCTTCGAGAAATAGCTCGAATCTTGCAATTGATCAAATAGGTCATCAATCCTTGGCAACGGATATCTATTCTTTATTGTTGCCTTGTTCAACTCTCTGTAATCAATGCACATTCTCATACTTCCATCTTTCTTCTTCACGAATAACACCAGAGCTCCCCAGGGTGATGAAGTAGGTCTAATGAAACCTTTGTCCAATAACTCATGAAGTTGCATCATCAATTCCTTCATCTCCGTCGGTGCTAATCGATAAGGTGCTTTTGCAATTGGCATTGTTCCTGGTAACAAGTCAATTCTGAACTCCACTTGTCTATCAGGTGGTAATCCAGGAAGATCTTCGGGAAATACTTCCGGATAATCACACACCACTGGCATACTCTGCATCACCTTCTTTTCCTTCTTAGTATCAATCACGAATGCTAAATATGATATACATCCCTTGGTCAAACACTTTATGGATTTCATTAGGGAAATGATCCCATAATTCACTCAGCGTTTGTCCCCATACACCATAAACGAATCTTTTCCAGGCGGGTTTACTTTAACTATCTTCTTCTTGCATAAATTTTCGGCATCATTGGCGCTAAGCCAATCCATTCCCAACACGATGTCAAAACCATTAAGTTCGATAGGTAATAATTCTTCGTGAAACTTATTCCCATTAAGGTCGATTAAGATGTTTTTCATACGATGGCTAATAGGTACAAACTTGCCACTAGAAACTTCGACTAATAAAGCATTATCTAGTCTATCAACAGGAAAAGCTAGTTTTCTACCAAATTCATGCGATATAAAGGAGTAGTTGGCTCCAGAATCAAATAAAATTTGGGCAGGCAATGTGTTTACGAGAAAGGTACCTGAAGCGACATCAGCTTCATCTTTAGCAGCTTCCAGTGTCATCTGGAATGCTCTCGCCTTTGGCTTTGGTGGAATGTTGGGCTTAGCTGCCTCCTTCTTCTTCGGACAATCTTTCAAAATGTGCCCCTCTTCATTACAACCAAAACACATCCTTTTGTTGTTCGGACATTCATTGGCAAAATGTCCAACCTTCCTACACTTGTATCAGGTTACATCCTCGCTACATTTCCCAAAGTGCTTTTTCTTACACTTTTCACACCACTTCGCTTCGCCTCCTTTTCCTCCAAACTTTTTCGAATCAGATTTCGAAAATTTGTCTTTCTTACCGGAACCAGATGTTCCCTTAAACTTTCTCTTCTCACCAACCTCAACCTTGTTGGTGGTTCTCCCCTTAATCATGTTCTCAACAGACTTGGCAGCCCAGATAGCTGCCTCTAGAGTATGTGCCTGACGTACTGGCACCTCGTACTCCCATGGGAGTCCCTTCGCATACCGGTCCACCTTTGTCAGCTCGTCTGGAACGATACGCAAGGCAAACTCCATTTTATCGGTAAAGTTATTGGTGTATTCATCAATTGACATGCTGCCTTTCGTCAATGTCAGAAACTTGTTCTCTAGTTCCAATAGATTTTGAGCCGAGCAGAACTTGCGCTTGAACTGCACCAAGAACTCTGCCCATGACAATTGCAGTGGCTCATTAGGGCTCAAAGTCTTCCCTAGAGTATTCCACCAACGAACGGCTCCACCTCGGAATTGACGCACTGCATAGATAGTCCGCAACTTGCCTCTGCAGCCACAAGTCATGAAGGCCAATTCCATTTCTGAGATCCAATCCATAACTCCAATCGGATCCTCCTTTCCATTGAAGGTCGATGGTTTGCAAGTTAGAAAGTCCTTGTACTTGCATCCCATTCCATCATTCCTTCCATCATGGTTGTCTCGCCTAACTATCGGTGGGTTGGCTTGACCAACAGACCCACTGAAGTTTCCACCTTCCGAGTGCCCTTCATTTAATTCAGGCTCTTCCACACGAATTGACAGTTCTTCACTTCTTCACGATTCTGTTGAAGTAACCGTCTAGTTTCATCCATCTGATGATCCAACATTGTTTGAATCATCATTTGCACACCAGCCATGGTTATTGGCTCAGGTGCCGCTGCTATGACAAGTCTTTATTCAATCACTGGTGGTTGATTCCTGTTCTCATCAGCATTTCCAACTCCACTTCTTGTTCTCACCATTTTTGATCTACACACCGAATAAGGTGAAATTAGATCTTCATTCACGATAGGTATTCAAATCATCCTTATCACTCCGAAATGTTTACATGCTAGTTCTAAATTCGTAGACATACGCTTAGAATCCTACACACATAAGGTTTCTAGATCCGGTCGGCAACAGACCATAGATCCGAACAAATAATATCATATATGGCAACATATAACATTTAGCACATAAATCATTTTAGGCAACTTTCCTAAAATAAACTAGTGGTCGTGTCTAAAATATAACAGACACACATCTCAAAATTCCACTTAGCATTCTAAGTTTAAGTCTATAAATCCTACAAATTCCTAGTTCGCTTAAACTAATGCTCTGATACCAACTGTGACATCCCCAAAATCTCGGCCAGAAAAGACCGATTTTCATTTATGCTTTTAAAATAATTTCAGAGTAAATCCTTTTGATTTGAAAGAGTTGCGGAATTTGCTCCCAAAAATAAAACATGATAAAACAATGTTTACCAAAGCATTTCATAAAAGAAATGTATTTTCATTATATAATCAAAACTCCGGGTGTCATGTTCCGATACAGAGCAATAAGCATAAACGGTAACATTACAAGTCATTCAACAAATATATACATATATAGACTTGTAAAAAAAACAACTTGATGGTTCATCCATCTTACGCCCTTGCGCCACTTCCTGTAATACAAATAAAACTGAGTGGGACAGGCTTGGGAGCCTGGTGAGCATATAGGGTTTTCAACCCACAATAAATAATTAAATTAATTATTATCAACCAACAATAACCCAATTACCCATTCCCGTTATTCTCACTTTATGTCCCTAAAATAACTAACACAAGGGACCTAGTCTAAGAATATTTCATCGAGATGACAACACATGCTTCGGGGGTTCCTCAGCAATATAAGTCAAATAAGGCAACCATGAGGGGGATGGAATACAACGAATGAACACCCAAGTTCATTAACACCTACAGGTTATGAGCCTACTAGCGTTCCACTGGACTGTCTAGAAAAGTCCGTGGTCGTCATCTAAATTTCGCTAGATGACTGGATCAAAACAACATCGAGGCCTCTCATCTGTTTATTACACACCAACTATCTACCCATGTTCTACCCAACATATTAGTAGATAAAACATACATTTTTATACATAGTTTCAAAACCTGTATAGCATGCTAAATCAATACATTTCCACATAACAGATGAGGCACACACACATAACACGTATTTCATATAGAAATAATCAGATCTGTAAGATAGAAGAAAGTGAATATACATTCACACACATAACAACAAAATATACACATAACCCGTATCTCGTATAAAATACTTCATAATTATGCGTTAGAAGAAAGTAACAACACATTCACACATATAAACAACAATATACTTAATACACTCAAATCATACTTGTATTATTATCGTGTTTATGAAAGGTAGTATACACTCACTTGATCAGAAGATGATCGGACACTACTATGACTTGCAAAACTAGTAATCCTCAACAGATCTGGAAGATCTCTACAAAAATCGAACTTCTCGCGGGCAGAGCTTCGGCTCGGAAACCGCATTTCTCGGGATCTCGGGACTTGCTTCGGGACTCGGGAATATTACCGGGGCTTCGGGGTACTTCTGGCATGCAAATCGATGCAAAACGGGAGAGAGAAGAGAGAAAAATAGCAAACAAGCTCAGCAGCCTCACATCCTATTTATAGGAGGCTGGAGCCTCCCAGTACGCGAGGCGTACAGCAGTACGCGGGGCGTACTGCTCCGAAGTCGTCATGGCGTTCGTCATCCGAAGTGTCGAAACTTCTCGGCGTACGCAGGGCGTACACGAGTACGCGGGGCGTACCTCGGATCAGATCAGTGACTCCCCTTCGGATAAGGCCAAAATTAAAGATTAAATTTAAATACAAATTATTTAATAAACTTCGGAAATTCATATCTTCTTAATACGAACTCCGTTTTCGACGTTATTTATATCCACGCGAAGGTGAGACTACGCTATACAACTTTCGTTTAGACTCCGTCGGCTAATTTTGACTTTATTTTTATTATTTATTTTTAATAGATCGGGACAGAAAATTTCGTTATAAATTCATAACTTCTTCGTTTGACGCCCGTTTTCGCCTAACTTTTTATCGCTTCGATACTAACAACGAGATCTTTGATTCTCATTTAGATCACTAAGGCTAAATATCGCTCTAACGTAAATTTCACTTTTTACGTCATTCAGCGTTGCCGGTTCTGTCGCGAAACTTCAACAGGTCATAACTTCTTCGTTATAACTCGGATTTCGACATTCTTTATATCTTTGAAAACCTTGTTTCAACTACTACAACATTATCTAAAGATATCAAGTTTATTTTATACTTAAGTTTTGACGCTTATTTTTATTCTTAATTAATCAAACCACATAATTAAGCAATTAAGCACAAAACACATAATACTCAAATAATACACTTCTATTATTTCAAAACGGGTTACAAAGGTTAACCTAGACTATTACATTGCTAAAAATGGCAAGCCCAGAAACACAGGCGTTACAGATTCTCCACTTCATTCTTGAACTTTTTGAACTTTTCAAAAGTTTCTGACTTTTGCTTGATTAAGTAGATATACCTATATCTACTATAGTCATCGGTAAAAGTCAAGTAGAAGCGGTTACCATCCTTCGTGGTAGATCTAAACGGTCCACACACATCGGTATGTATGAGGTCCAATAGACCCTCACCCCTTTCGCACGTACCAGCGAAGGGTGACTTAGTCATCTTTCCAAGTAAACAAGACTCTCATGTGTCATCTTCCCTAATGTCGAATGACTCCAACACTCCATCCTTTTGGAGTTGGGCTATGCGTTTCTTGTTGACATGTCTAAGACGACAATGCCATAAGGATGCCTTATCCATACTATTGGAAGAATCCAAGTACAAAACATAATTTCCTAAGTTATCAACAATCATAACAGTTTCATAAATTCCATTACATGGTATAGCTTCAAAGTAAAAGACACCATTTAGATAAGCTAAAATAGAACCATTCTCATTATTAAAAGAAAATCTAAAACCTTTTCTAAATAAAACCATGAAAAGAAATGATGTTTCTAGCCATTTCTGGCGAATAGCAACAATTGTTCAAATCTAAAGATAAACTATTTCTAAGCACTAAAGAATACACTCCAATCTTGGTCACAGGCGACGATCTTCTGTTCCCCATGATTAGATTTATTCTTCCATGCTCCACGTCTTTACTTCTTCTTAGTCCATGCACATTAGAACAAATGTGAATGTGGTAACCACAACCGGTATCAAGAACCCAAGAAGTATTGTGGGAATTATTAGATTTAATTGTATATATATACCTTTGCAAGATGGCTTGATCTTTCCTTCCTTGATGGCTTGCAGGTATTCCGGGCAGCTTCTCTTCCAATGTCCTATCTTGTGGTAGTGGTGGCACTCTGCCTCCTTCGGGTTGGAGCAGGGCTTAGCGGGATCAACTTTGGTCCCACTAGAAGAGGCATCATCTCGGGCTTTCACCTTGCGATGGTTCTTTGACGAAGCCTTCCTCTTCTTTCCCTTTCCTTATCCAATTTCCAAGATAGGAGCAGTGGGCGGATTGGGATTTGGTGCAACAGACTTGTCCTTGAAGTTGCTCTCAGCGACCCTCAAGAGACCTTGGAGTTTGCTTAGGGTGACCTCTTCTTTGTTCATGTGATAGGTCATCCTAAATTGATTGTAGCTCGGAGGCAAAGAGTGAAGCACCATGTCGATCGCCAAGTCTTCCCCAAAGTCAACATTTAACTTGCGAAGGCGGTCGACATACCTTTGCATCTTTTGCAAGTGCACGGTAAGAGATTCTCCATGACCCATCTTAGCGGAAATCATGTTCGTGAAAATATCATAATGCTCTTGTCTCGCGTTTTGATGGTATCTCTCCAATAAGTCTTGGTGCATTTCGTACGGATACATGTCCTCGTAGGACTTTTGGAATTCGGAGTTCATAGTCGCGATCATGATGCAATGCACTTTCGTTGCATCACGCTCGTGAGTTTCGAAAGCGGTGATTTCGGCGGGAGTAGCAATTTCAGGGTTGATTTTCGCGAGCTTCTCATCGAGGATATACTCCTTATCCTCATAGCGAGCAATCGTGCGAATGTATCTTATCCATTCGCTAAAGTTCGTTCCATCAAAGGTGACCTTTTGACAAAGGCTCATCAAAGTGAAAGTACTCGCAGCAGCATTGTTGGCGTTCAACATCTATAAATAGAAAGGACAAAGATAGATTAGAATATGAATCCCTAATATTCACCCAATAAGAAATTAGGGCTAGGATCCAACAACAATATTTACACATTAGAAAAGGGATGTCGTAATCTAACATGCAAACAATTTGAAGGTAAGTGAATGACGATTCACTAATTCTCCACCATGAAAAACATAACTTTAAGTCCTAAATGTATTGACAATTCCTAGGTTCGGATGAAATTCACTGAAACTTTTCAATGGCATGTTTAAATCTCGATATGCCCCTCTTGTTTGTGATTGGGATACCGAGGATCACAAAGCGGGTGTGAATTACCATGCAAATTCA
The DNA here is from genome assembly GCF_052625555.1 of Lactuca saligna. Taxonomy (NCBI): domain Eukaryota; kingdom Viridiplantae; phylum Streptophyta; class Magnoliopsida; order Asterales; family Asteraceae; genus Lactuca; species Lactuca saligna. The sequence goes on along the minus strand of NC_136421.1, from coordinate 48,268,569 downwards.
CATGGTGCCTTCATTGTAACGATCACCTATTCGATGTGCCGGTAAACCACACACGCTTCATCGAACTATGATAAACAATGAATCACCCTTTGCCACCTTCGCTTAGAACCAATTAGTGTGCCGGTAAACCACACACGCTCCACTAACTTCTTAGCAAGGTGCAAAGTGTAATTTCATGGGATTGCATCAATTCACTTTTCCTAAAGTAACTAAGATTGGGAAATTTTAATAAAACATGTAGTTACTTTGTATTTCTTATTATACTTTTAATGAGAGGATGAGGTTGCCCTATCCTACCCATTCGGCTAACGACCCTCCACCAATCAAGCGAGCGGTGGGTGTGAGTGTACACCCATTAAGCTCCATGTTATAGGCCGCAACCTTATACCCACCTTATAGACCGGCTTCGTGAATGAGGCCTACTAACGGTAAGACTAGTATTTAAGTTATACATATATATATATATATATATATATATATATATATATATATATATATATATATATATATATATATATATATATATATATATATATATATATATATATATATATATATATATATATTAATCTTGTAATATTATATTAGTATAGGGTTGTATTTTAAACTTGTAAAATTTTAAGGTTTGAAATTTAAATTGTCTAAATTAAACTTTTAATCACAAAACATAAATTTCAACACTTGAGGACTAGTTTTAAACATTTAAAACATAAAGGATCAAATAACAAATAATCTAAATCACATAATTATCCATATTTAATTAATAATTATCATATAAGGAAATCAAATATTTTATCAATTGATAATTATCTTCAATTAGATCAAAAATATAGTCATATATATCACAAAATCGGATTAGGGTTGATCTAATATGATTAAGGTAAGTTTCCATAAGATAAATATGAAAAAAATCCCGTTTTTGGCTAATCCTGACGCTCGGACTCGCCGAGTACCCATACTGGACTCGCCGAGTCAGGCCAACTCGCCGAGTCCACTATGGGACTCGCCGAGTCCATGACTCAGAAACATAAAAATCGAATTTTTCAGTTAAGATTCAAACATTCAAGCATCAATTTAATAGAAACCAATCAAGGCTCTGATACCACTGATGGGTTTTGTACATAAGAACGTTCCTAAGTGCGCATACAAACCCTAATGCTTGGATCTAGGTTTCTCTATTAAACATGCTTTCAATCCAAGACTTCTAATGACTTATTAGGTGTAAGAACAACACAAAACAGATCTAGAAACATACCTTTGATTCTCTTGTTTGATCATGTTGTCTTGGAGCTCTAGAGTCACAATTGTCACTCCTCTAATGGCTTACAAACACCAACTAGCAAAGAGGATGATTTGAGAGAGAGGAGAGGGGATGGAATTTGACCAGAGTATCCTTACTTTAGAAGATGTGTCGAATTCCCTCACCCATAGGGTCTATTTATACTTGTAGACTCCTTAAGGGTTACAGCTTAAACCCTAGTTGGATAACTTAGACTTTAAGTTAATCCATATCCTTACCTTAGATATCCTTTGGATGATTTTGGCTTATCCAAGCCCTAGAAATCGTCCACCCTATCTCCCATAAGGATTTACAGTCTAAAGTGTAACTATCAAACAATTGACAGTTTATACCCTCTTATTTAATTAATCTCCTTAAGTCACCAAATTAATACTAATTAATCTATGAGTTATATTAATCAAATAACCATATTATTATTCTCTCATAATAAATCATCCTACCAAGTTGCTATGGTGAAGGAAACCCAAAAGGACCATGCACAATCGGGTCAAATACTTGCCTAATATAGTTGCAGCCTTAGACACTATTCCAACAAGTGTGTGTGTTGCTTTTGGTATTTTCATTGTAAATTGTAACAAAAATGGGAATAAAGTGAAAGAAACTTGAAACCACCACCGTGAGGTGGTGGTTACCACCACCGGTCGCCGTGTTGGGTGGCGGTGTGCTTAGTTGTGTTGGGATTGCTTTTTGGATGTTTGGACAAAGGACTAAAACCTTAATGGGCCTATTAGACCCTAATGGGCCCAATAAATCTCTAATGGACCCAAAAGCTCAAACATGTGGCTAATTGTTTAATAAACCCTAATTTACCTAAGGAAAACCCTAATGGGCTTAAGGAATGGGTTTTAGGCCTATTGGGCTAAGATGGGATTGAAGCCCCTAATATTAGATTTATGGGCTTGGACTTATCGGGACCCACATTTGGGCCATTGGAATGGAATTGTGTGTTAAGCCCAATCACACCATATGATTTATTTAGAAGAAGGATGGACTTATAGGATTAAGTCCTTAATGGGTTAAGTGGGAAACACTTAACCCTAATCGTCATTTTATGTGAAACCCTAATTCCACTTGGGTTTATTGTTGGGCCTTGATGATTGGGTTATTAATGGGCCATCCAAGACCAAGAAAATGGACTAGAATAATTAATGGGCTTTGATGTAAGGCTCATATGAGGAGTTGGGCCCACTTTAGAAAATTGGGCCATAGATGGGCCATAGTTTGGGCCTTTATGATTATGTGATATTGGGCCATTAGAATGTTGAATGTTGGACTGGACTAAATGGTTGGGACTTATGGTAAGACCTTATAAAGGTTTGGGCCCAATTTGGAAATTTTGGCCATTAGTTGGACTTTGACTCATAGTTGACTTTTGGGCCTTTGGATTGGACCTTGGGCTTAAATAAAGCTAAGTTAGGGGTAAAGTAGTATTTACCCCTAAGTATGTGTTTATGGTTATGTGTTGGAACCCAATTATTAATTGGGTAATGTTTTGATATTGACAGTTCGGGAATCTGTCATCCAACAGTTGGGGGTTATGTCTTCGGGACTTCAGCAGTATGAGGTGAGTTACCTTCCAGTAGAAGTGGGTCTAAGGCCATAATGTCGGCCCACTAGTAGGAGTTATATGATAGATGATTGTCTTTGGGATAATCATCTAGGTTTGCTACTACCTGATATGTTTTATGTGTAATGATGTTATGTGATAGTGGTAGTAGGGGGAATAGTCCCCGGTTACCGGTCAATAGGGCCGAAGGGGTAATTTAGTACCCAGCTATGCTAGACAGATTATGATATGTGATATGATATTATGTGGTAGTAGTAGGGGTGAAATAGTCCCCAGAATTCGGTTGTCAGGACCGACGGGTAGGTCAGCATCCCATAATGGCTTGACATAGGTATGTCAGCACCCTAGAATGGCTTGACATGGGTAGGTCGGCACCCCATAATAGCCGGATCGGGTAGGTCGGGTACCCCAGAATTGCCCGACAGTATGTATGCTATGTTATTGTATGGTATGTTGTATGATTGAGGAACTCACTAAGCTTTGTGCTTACAGTTTTAGTTTTGGTTTCAAGTACCTCGTTTTCAAAGGGAAGGAGTCGGCTTAATCGCAGCGCATCACACCATGTTTTTCCGCACACGAGATCTTTGGGATTACACTCTGATACTGTTTTATGATACTATGTTTTTGTTATTGACACTTTGGTCTGGACATGAGATATTATTATGAATATTTTTATACTAATGGTTTTATGTAACAACTTAATTAAAATGAAATTTTTGACTTGTATTTTTGGAATGTTACACGTCCGAATTGGGATTTGTGGAATGAATGTGTTGATTAATTGGGGTGAGATTGGGTTGATGGATGAATTGAGTGAAAATGGGCATATGAGCTAGGCTAATAGAATTAGGTAAAGCTGACGAAAATCTGTCACGTGCAGCCGCCATGTTGGAATTATTAGTGGGCCTTTTTGGCTCCAACTCCCTACGTGACCGATCGTCTTCATCATTAATTGAATTATCGTCGATTGCGTTCGTCGGAATCGAAGAGCCACGAGAATCTGCTACTATCTCACCTTCTTCCACATCATTGATCTAGGTGTCCTCAATACCTTCACTGTCATATTCAGATGAAAATTGATTATTGATTTCTTAATCATTTTCTTCCGATTCGTTATTTTTCTCATTCTGTTTCTAGGGTCAAACTTTGTTTGAAAATCTTTCAAACCCTTGTATAAACAAGTATATAAAGAAGTGGAGGATAATATAACAATTTTTAACATAGGTTATAAAATCTAGTTTGATCTTGTTAAAAAACCGAATTAATAAAATTAAGAGAAAATACAAGGGAATTTCCCATTTTTTTTTTGAATACTCAGTCCCTTATTTTCCAGATCGATTTTTATTTATTGGTTTTTTTTTTTTTTTTTTTTTTTTTTTTTTTTTTTTTTTTTTAAAAATCCAAATTCCTTGAAAACCCGTTTCAGGTTAGTTATAATTTATTAATTTATTTATTTTTATAAAATCAGTTTTGTGATCCTCTAGTTACAACTAAGGGATTATATAGATCTCCACTTACCCAGTTTGGCCCAACTCAATGGGCTTCCCACTTTTAATCCAATAAATTGTTATGTGATATATATATATATATATATATATATATATATATATATATATATATATATATATATATATATATATATATATATATATATATATATATATATATATATATATATATATATATATATATATATATATATATATATATGGGAAAAGTGAATATACCCTTAAGGGTATATAAACTTAGGTACTCAAATTCACCATACCATGTTGTTTTGTATCATATAATATATTATAATTATCCAATGTTCTTATAATTTAACTTCTATCTTGATTTACTTCCATTATTTTTATAAATTATACATTTATCTTCCTCTTACATAATTTTCATTTTCAACTACAATATATATAACCTAGTAGGTGGTCGGCAAAAATATGTGATGTAAGAGGACGGTAATAGTGAAATTTCGAAAATCTTGAAAGTAAATCAAGTTAGGGGTTGAAGTTTAAGAATATTATAATGAATATATCAAGCAAAACAACGTATTATGGTATGTTTGGGTACCTAAGTTTATATACCCTTAAGGGTATATTCACTTTTCCATATATATATATATATATATATATATATATATATATATATATATATATATATATATATATATATATATATATATATATATATACCCTCTAGAGAAACGAATTACAATCATTTTTACAGTGTAAAACATCTTCATTTTATATCTTATTATTTTTTATTTTTTTATTATTAAAGGTGTTCATTTTTAAAAATAAAAACATCTTATAATTTCAATTTAAATCCCCCTCTCATCTTGATCAAACGTTAAAATATAAATGGAGGATTACCAAACAACGGAAACTAATAAATAAAATATTATTAATGTGCACTCGGATTAACTTTCTCTTCGATCTTCCAATAACCTTCATGTCTAGCACAAAACATAGATATTAACCTTTTTTTTTTTAGGGTAAATGGTGTGGTGATGATTTTGTTTATATAAAAGTATGTCATATAAACTTTTATCATTTTTACTGCAATTTATCGGTGTGATGATGTTTTTGACTACCACTCTTGTAGGCTTTTCTAATGCATAAAAATAAAAGCTTCTAACGCAGACTTTATTCTCTTCATTTATTATTCCCAGCGCATAAATAGAAGGAGAAAATGGCAACAATATGCCCTCGGCCAAAAAAAGAAACAGGGTACGGTCACCACCGGCAATAATATCCACACGTGGATTTGCCATCAGCAAAAACTGCACTACACAGGGCAGTGTCGTAAGCAAAGACAAAATATGTTCGTAGAAGATTGGCTTGTATTGACACTTGAAATATTTAAAAAAAATACGTTCCCTTTAAACAATAATATCTTTAATCTTGAAGACTTTGGAATCTTTGAGTTTTTATGACATGATAATATGTAAACATAAAAGCCAATGTTCTAAAAAGTTGTTGGGAGTGCAAAGTTCTTCGTGACATTGTAGATGGTTTTAACTTTTGTAGATCCACTTGTATGTGGTGCATTAACTTTTGTAGATCCACTTGTATGTGGTGCATTAACCTTTTGACTAATGAGTATTAGAGAGTGAGAGAGAGACATGTAAACTTCTATATAAGGTGGATTTTTACCACTTATAGAGGGGTGCTTGAAAGATGTAGTAATAGTGATTAGTGAGTGAGATATTTATGCAGTTCTAGACTAGATCCCTTTTTGTACTCATTTACTATGATCGAATATATATTTTAGCATCCAAATCACCATGTTCATTGTGCAAACTTTAATTCCACATGCCAAACCATGTTCTTATGTCACTACAATTGGTATCAAAGCGAGTCTTCAAGATCAAAGTGATTTTTGAAGAACGATTTTCGGTTTGGCAACTTTTGTCGCAATGGAATCATTTTTGGTGAGTCTGTCTGTATGATCTCTCTTAATCTCATTGAATCGTGTGTTGCGTTCTTGATTCATGATCGTTTGACTCGTTGGATCAAATTTTCTTTGAAAAACTCATTTGTTGTGATCGAATAATTTTTTTTTTATCAAGGTTCGATCCAATCTAATATCCGTTCGTTCAATTTGATTTCCAAATTGCAATCATTCTTCTAAATCAAAATTTGATCCAAAAGTAAATCAAAAACTTGTGTGTTACTATTCATATTAGTTTTGTGCCCGAATCAAGTTTTCTAATGTCACTTCGTCAATTGGTACTTAATAATAGATCGACTTCGAGGGCCCAATTGATTCATGAATATTTTAAGCCCAATAATTCATTTGTTCATGATCCAATATCTTAAAACAAAAATCCCTTTCATCAAAGCCGGGTATACTATTCAATCATTCTTCGTTCATCGTTGTTATGCACATAACCGTGTTGTACTCTCATTATCTTTCTTATGTTTCAATTTTATCGATCTTTCTGAATAGTGGATTCTTGTAAAGGTTGTCTGGTGAATCGATTATATTTGGTCTGTACCAATATAAAGTTGATTATGATCAAGCATTTAATATTTGATGTTCGAATTTTAACTTGGGAAGAACTGTGTTTATGTTCGAAGATTTGGAATCGAATGGTGTTTGTGTATGTGTTCGACTAATTTGTTCATATACTTCGATTTTGAGAAGTACAAATGAGTAGCACATGATTCATAAATGGGAGGAACTGGAAATCTATGGATTTAGATTTTTGATTTTTGAAGATTTTGAAAGTCGAATTCATAGAAGAAGGATGAATATCGATTTCGATTTTGATATTTGGAATAGAGATTCAAAATTCTATCGGTTGATTTTGGGGATGAATTCAGTAAACGAAATGGGTTTTAAGGTTTGTTCATGAGGTATCAATTAAAAATGTTATTGAAGAACGAACAATTTATGAATGTCGATTGTTGATGTTGGTTTGATAATGGAAGTCGACTGGGAAAAAGGCTAATTTCGAAGGTTTGATGGATCGATGTGATGATGGTATCGATGATAGCAATTTCGATTTTGAAGAATTGATGTAGATTACCGATTTGGAATCGACGAATGAACAGATGTTGTATATTGTTTGTTGATTTGGGGTAATATCGAGTTGTAATCGGAAGTCGAAGGTTTGATTGAAGAAGTCGATTATATGGGATGTTTGATTATAAATCTGTTAAACAAAGTTTTATTTTTATTTAGTTTTTTATTATAAATCTGTTAAACCATGTTCTTATGTCTCTACAATTGGTATCAGAGCGGGTCTTCAAGATCAAGGTGGTTTTTGAAGAACGATTCTCGGTTTGGCAACATTTGTCACAACTGAAGCAATTTTTGGTGAGTCTCTCTCTATGATCTCTCTTAATCTCATTGAATCGTGTGTTGCGTTCTTGATTTTTGATCGTTTGACTCGTTGGATCAATTTTTTTTGAAAACCCCCATTGTGTGATCTAATAATTTTTTTTAGATCAAGCCAACCAAAAACAAAATCAATTTTACTGTTCATCAGATTGAATTTCAAGCCCAAAGACAAAATCAAAAGTAAATCAATTTTGTTTATTCAAAGATCCAGTCCATTATTCGTTGTTAGTGTTCATCAATGGAGCCCAAAATGATATTGAATTTTATTCGAATATTTAAGCCCAAAGAGTGGATCTGATAGTGTTCATGTTTACTTTTTAGCCCAATCATTTTTTTTATTAAATCCGATATCCTTGATGATACATTAACTGTGTCTGTTCTTCATTGTATGCATAATAGTGTTGTACATTCATGGTTTCCTTATGATCGGATTCTTTGAGTATCGTTTTCTTTTCTTAAAAATTGAATATCACATCGATTGAGTATTGGTGATTGTTGATAAAGATCAAGTTTAGTTGAAAACTCATAATGTTCTTGAAATCGGTTGGGATTGTTATGATTGAATCGATTGTTATGATTCTTGTCTTTCTTCGTAATCAGTGTTCTTGAGTTCCGATTTCACTTCTTTGTTTCTTAAAATCGATTAGTAATTCTTGATTTTTATAACTTGTGAATCGATTTTCTTTAAATCCGTTGATTCCCAAAATCGATTATGATCAAGATGTTGATTTTTGATTAAATTGAAAGTCAAAATCAAGTTCTAATTGTTGTTCTCAAGTGCGATGATTGATGATTGAGAATATTGAAATGAAATCCGAAGCAGATTTCATCAAAACAGGAATCGATTGGATGGTTTTGTTGTTTGGCGGGGTCAACCAAAAAGTCAAAATAAATTGATAAAATGTTAATTTTGAGACTTGTTGATGGTATACGAAGAACGAACTGGGAAAGATTGGGTTAATGTTTGAATGTTGTCGAACATATGGGTTAATGTTCAAAGGCCTTGGAAATTTGATCTTTGGAATTTTTTTGGTGATGATGTTAGCAAACTAGATGGTTTATTTGAGTTTCATGTGCAAAGGTTATTGATCGAAGGGTGTTTAGGGTTTGTCACGAAAAATTCTGAATAGAGCACGTTCTTTTTCCTCGAAGGTTTTATAATCAAATTTCAATTATAAAAATGGGGAGAAGTTTATATGGAAATTCGAACTTGAATTTTTCATATTACGTGGATTTGAAGACCGAAGTGATCTTGAAGTTTTGAAGCTTACAGAATGATGCAATTGGAAGTTTGAAAATGATTTATTTTCAAAATGGGTTTGGAATTATTAAAGATTTTTTTGGGTGTGTTTTTATGCTCAACTTTAGGGTGATCGATTTAGAGTTTGAGAAGCTCGTGATCATTCGTTGATGCTTAGATTGTATGGTCTCACATCCTAGAGCCCAAATTGAAGAATCATGGAAGAATTGCGGATTGAAGTTTGTTTCGACATGTGTCACCTTTGAGGCTCGAACCGCGTAGTTGCTCGACTTTGGAAGATTTGAAGTGGGTCATCCATTCCTAACTTTGAGGGGGAGAATGTTGGGGTGCAAAGTTCTTCATGTATGACTTTGTAGATAGTTTGACTTCTGTAGACCCACTTGCATGTGGTGCATTATGTGACATCCCCATTTTCACGGCCAGAAAAGACCGATTTTGTTTATGCTTTATAAAAATCAGAGTTCTTCTTTTAATAAAAAAAATGTTGCAGAATTCGTTCCCAAAAAAACACGATAAATACGTTATTAAAACATTTTCGAAGAAACGTATTTTATTCATTTTAAAACGTTTGGGATGTCATCGTCAATACAGGAACATAAGCATAAACAGAACTTACATTTATTTACACTAGTGATCTACATCTCTTCAATCTCTCAGTGTAATGTGACTTCATCTCAACACCTGTGATATAAATAAACTGAGTGGGTCAGGTTGGGAAACCTGGTGAGTACATAGGGTTTTCAACCCACAATAATATAATTATTATGTTTAAACAATCAAACAATCAACCCAATTACACATCCCCATTATCTACCAATTCCTTAATAGGTACCAATTCCTTAATAGGTACTAAATTCATAGCTACCAATTCCTTAATAGGTACTAAATCCATAGCTACCGGTGTTAGTCCAATAGGCACTAAGTCCATAGCTGCCGATGTTTATTAGTTAGGCACTAAGTCTATAGTTGCCAATGTTTACTCACATCATCTTTTATCTCTCATCATTCATCTACCCGTATCATACCCAACATATTCGTGTATATACAATACGTATATAGTTTAAATCATCTAAAACATGTATAAAAACGTTCATCCAACATAGACAACAAGTATACAGATAATATGCACACATAGCACGTAGTTTATATAAAATACTTCGTATCTATGTGTAAGATGAAAGTAACTATACACTCACTTGAAAAGGTGGTGATTCCGAACTCAGACAGCGCTTCACTTCTTGAAAAAAAAATTCTTCGACGAAACCTAGTATTATTACCACTAGAGTTTAGTCTATTATTCACCGAGACTAATTAATAGTCTAGCTATTATTACTATTATATAACCGTTAAATAATACTTATATAACCCATAATAATAGCCCAATTACTTATTATATGTTCTTAATAACGGTAATATAATTAAATAAAAACTATATTAAAAATAGCGTAGGTGCAGCTCACTTACAGCGGGTTTCATAGAAAACCATGCTTTGCTTGGAGTAGCATTCCCATGCGGAAAAGATCTTCTTCTCGGAGCCGTCGAGCACTCAGGGGCTTCCGCCTTGTGCTAGGGAGGTTCCCTAGGCTTTTCGGGGCTAGAGAGAGGTTCTAGAGAGAGAGTAAAGAGAAGAAAGAATGAGAAAGGTGTGAAGAAAATGAGGGTGGGAGAGGTTCTATTTATAGGGTGAAAATGGTTGAACTTGGTGCCACATGTCACCCTCTAGTGGCAAGACTTGGGGAGAAAGCAATGGCCAAGATTGTGCCACATCACCCATTTTCGCACAGCACACTTCCGACTTCTAAAATCCGTAACTTTCACATACGACCTCCGTTTTTGACGTTTTTTATATCCACGCGTAGGTAAAAATAATATCTACAACTTTAATTTTGATTCCGTCGGCTAATTCTCGACCGATCTTAAATTTAACAGTACGAAGCGTTTAGACTATTAAATGACCGCGAAGAATTCGTAACTCCTTCATACAGACTCTGTTTTCGTCTGTCTTTTTACTGTTAAGTTCCTATTAATGAGATCTTCAACTCTCATTTAAGTCACGTAAGCCAAAAACTGCTCGAACTAAAATTCGAGTTTCGGGTCGTGCACTGCTAAGCCGAATCTTAGAAAAATCATAACTTCTTCATACAAAGTCAGATTTGGGCGTTCTTTTTATGGATTTTCTCGGTTTAACATATTATACGACTTTAGTTTAGATCACTAAGGCTAAAAAGTCCTCCATCGTAAAATCACTATTTACGCTTCCCGGTGCCATGCCGGTTCTGTCGCGAAACTTCGACGGGTCATAACTTCTTCGTTATAACTCTGATTTCGACGCTCTTTATATGTATAGAAACCTTGTGACATATTCTACAACTTGGTTAAGATTATTTATTCTAAATAATCTGTTGTCGAAAAGTCATTTTCGACCCGTATTACCTCTAAATTGACTAGCTAGGATCTACAGGCGTTACACATTAGCCTTTTGACTAATGAGTATTAGAGAGTGAGAGAGAGACATGTAAACGCCTCTATATAAGGTGGGTTCTTACCACTTGTAGAGGTGTGCTTAAGAGATGTGGTCATGGTGATTAGTGAGTGAGATATTTATGAAGTTCTAGACTAGATCCCTTATTGTACTCATCATATATACTTATAAAGCTAGTATTTTTTCTTGAATCTCATTCATTTGAAACCCCCATTTTTTAACTTCATCAAACCACATTCATTTGAAACCCCATTTTTTAACTAATGCAACTCAAAAGTTTTCTTAATTATGATTTAACACTCAAAAGTTTTATAACTTATATTATGTTTAATTAGCTTTTAGTGAAAAGTTTAATATAAAAAGGTCAATCTTTTGTGTCTTTTGTGTTATATAAAGTCTTACATGTAAGAAGGATGTCATAACATCCATGTTTTGCTTGGAATATCTTTCAACCAAAACAAATGAAGCTTTTCTATTCTTTCTTTATATTTAGTTTCTCATTTAATCATTATATGTGATTTGTATGTATTACTCAATCTTGAATATGACTCTCCAAACATCAATGTTTTGCTTGGAATATCTTTCTTATTCTTCTTTTTCAAGAAAAATATTTTGATTGCAGGTTAGTGAAGAATTATCATCAAGTTTCTATGGTTGAATGGTGTTAAATGAAGAAAGAAAATTCAGAAAACGGATATAGGTTTTTTTTGTTTGAGCAAAGTTGATGAATATTAGTTTTTTCTTTTGATTTAAATGTATGTTTATGTAACATTTTTATTTTATATATTCAACTACCCAATGCTCTTATTTATTTGATTGTAGTTTTTCTATTCTGATCATGTTTATTTTATATTATTTTTTTGGTTGGGTTATCCTACACAATATATTTAAAAGATAACATAATTTTAAACATTTTATATGTGATAATGATAGACTTTTCATAATATGTTCTTCATATGAAAGTAATTTATCCATATTACTACGACAAGAATTACAAATGACATTTACGAAAATATATATATTATATGTAATTTGTTTAACATGTATATGCACTTATGTATGTTATAAATTTATAATTAAATATATTTATGTTTAATAATTGAAGGGATTAAAATGATGCATCAAAACCAATTATTTAGACGAATATAATAATAATAATAATAATAATAATAATAATAATAATAATGATAATAATAATAATATGTTATAAAATATGATCAAATAACAAGATAAATTATAAAGTAAAGAAAGACATGAGAGTGGAGAGAACTTTTATTCCAATACTTGTGATGAAATCATCAAGTTTCTAATACATATGGCTCACTATTTATACTATCCAAATAAGAAGAAAGATGAGCTATAATATGAATGCACATTATGATGATGTATTATTACATTCATAAAACACATTGAAATGGTTGTTACTAATGCTAAATAATTATGGAGAGTTATGGGAGAAATGGAGAATCCAATGGTCATTCACAAACTAATATTTCATAACACTCCCCCTTGAATGACGATAATATCATGCCTCGTTAAAACCTTAATAGGTAAAACCTCATGGGAAAAACCATTTGTTAAGGAAAAAGAGTACATTATTAATAATAAAAATTTGGAACAATTGCCTCGTTAAAAACCTTGCTAAGAAAACCCAGTGGGAAAAACATAGCTAAGGAAAAGAGTACAATATGTTTCCAACTCCTCCTGATCATCACATCACTTGATTTCCTTAAAGCGTCGCATTCCAATATTTTGTACCATGTTTTCAAATTTGGATGTAGGGAACACTTTAGTTAACAAATCTGCCAAGTTGTTACTTGTAACGCCCGTAGATCCAGGCTAGTCAAATTAGAGGCAATAGGGGTCGAAAACGACTTTTCGACAAAAGATTATTTAGAATAAATAATCTTAAACAAGTTGTGGAATATGTCTCAAGGTTTCCGTACATATAAAGAATGCCGAAATCCGAGCTATAACGAAGAAGTTATGGCCCGCCGAAGTTTTACGGCAAAACCGGCACGGCACGGCACCGGGAGACGTAAATAGTGAATTTACGATAGAAGACTTTTTAGCCTTAGCAATCTAAACAAAAGTCATAGAATATGTTAAATTAAGAACATCGATAAAAAGAACGCCCAAATCTGACTTCGTATGAAGAAGTTATGATTTTTCTAAGATTCGGCTTAGCAGTGCACGGCCCGAAACTCGAATTTTAGTTCGAGCGGTTTTTGGCTTACGCGACCTAAATGAGAGTTGAAGGTCTCATTAATAGGAACTCAACGGTAAAAAGACAGACGAAAACGGAGTCCGGATGAAGGAGTTATGAACTCTTCGCGGTCATTTAACAGTCTAAACGCCTCCTACTGTTAAATTTGAGATCGGTCGAGAGTTAGCTGACGGAGTCTAAACTAAAGTTGTAGATCTTGATTTTACCTACGCGTGGATATAAAGAACGTCGAAAACGGAGCTCGTATGCGAAAGTTATGATTTTTCTAAGTTTGAAGGCTGATACGCGATAGGGGTGACGTGGCACCACCAGAATTGGACACGTGGCACCACCAGAAGGCCACCACATGGACCAACTCGACGAGTCATGACTCAGACTCGACGAGTCCATCAGATTCCTCCCCTATAAATAGAGGTACCGGGTTCCCTCATTCTTCACACCTTCCTAAACTATTCTTTCTCTCTCTAGACTCTCTCTCTCTAGCCCCCTAACCCCCCTAAAAGCCTAGGTAAACCCCTAGCACCCGAAGGAAGCCCCGAGGCTCCCGGAGTCCCGAGAAAAAGGTTATTTCAGCTCGGAAACGCTGCTCCAGCGAAGCCCGGTTTTCGAGAAAACCCACTGTTAGTGAGCTATGCCTACGCTATCTTTAGTATAGCTTATGTTTTAATATAGTAACATTATTAGGAACTTATGATGAGTATTTGGGCTATTATTTTGAGTTATATTGAGTGTTATTTAACACTTTTATAATAATAATAATAGTCAGACTATTAGTTTGTCGCGGTTATCGTTAGACTAAACCCTAGTGGTATTGATACTAGGTTTTATCGAAGGAAATTGTTTTGGGAGTATCGAAGCGCTGTCCGAGTGCTGAGTCACCACCTTTCAGGTGAGTGCATAGTCCCTTTCATCTTACACATAGATATGAAGTATTTTATATAAACTACGTGCTATGTGTGCATATTATCTGAATACTTGCTGTCTATGCTGGATGAACGTTTTATACATGTTTTAAAGGATTTAAACTGTATACGTATTTTATATATACGAATATGTTGGGTATGATGATGGGTAGATGAATGATGAGAGATAGAAGATGACGTGAGTATACATTGGCAGCTATAGACTTAGTGCCTATGGGACAAACACCGGTAGCTATGGACTTAGTACCTGTTAGACGTTGGTAGCTATGGATTTAGTACCTGTTAGGAATTGGTAGCTATGGACTTAGTACCTATTAGTTAGACGCTGGTAGCTAAGGATTTAGTACCTGTAGGAATTGGTAGCTATGGATTTAGTACCTGTTGAACATTGCTAGCTATGGACTTAATACCTATTAGATAAAGACTGGTAGCTATGGATTTAGTACCCGATGAATAGACTATAGCAGCTATGGAATTAGTGCTTTATGAACGAACATTGGCAGCTATGGATTTAGTGCCAGTCCTATAACCCTGGAAGTAAGGGACTTCGGAATAAACGAATGAAGGATAGATGACTCTTAGGTTAAATCCTTAAAGAGTAAAGAAGATAATGGGGATGGGTAATTGGGTTGATTGTTTGATTAAACATAATAATTATATTATTGTGGGTTGAAAACCCTATGTACTCACCAGGTTTCCCAACCTGAACCACTCAGTTTATTTATATCACAGGTGTTGATACGAAGTCACTTTACACTGAGAGATTTAAAGAGATGTAGATCACTAGTGTAAATAAATGTAAGTTCTGTTTATGCTTATGTTTCTGTATTAACGATGACATCTCAAACGTTTTAAGATGAATAAAAATACGTTTCTTCGAAAATGTTTTAATAACGTATTTATCATGTTTTTCTGGGAACAAATTCCGCAACCTTTTTATAAAATGAAGTACTCTGATTTTTATAAAGCATAAACAAAATCGGTCTTTTCTGGCCGTGATTTTGGGGATGTCACATTACTTGATTGAATTTTCTGGATGTTGATGCCACACTCTTTTTGAAGATCATGAGTAAAAAAAACTTTGGTGATAAATGTTTGGTTCTGTCTCCTTTGATAAACCCTTCCTTGAATTGGGCTATACAAGCCGCATTATCTTCATATAGTATGGTTGGAATGTCCCTCCACAAGTGAATAAATAACCTGTTTGGGATTGAGCTTTGTGTGGATCATAAAAATATCCAGCATCTGCATAACCAATTAACTCCACATTTGATGAATTTGAATAATATAAGCCCATATCCATTGTACCTCGAAGATATCGAAGAATGTGTTTAACTCCATTCCAATGTCTTCTTGTTGGGCAAGAACTATATCTCGCTAATAAGTTTACAGCAAAAGATATATTAGGTCTCGTATTATTAGCAAGATACATTAGTGCACCAATAGCACTAAGATATGGTACTTCGGGACCAAGAAGTTTTTAATGTTTTTTCACAAGGCCGAAACTGGTCCTTTTTGGCATCTAAATGCCTTACTACCACCGGGGTACTCAATGGATGTGAGTTATCTATATAAAATAAAACCTTTTAAGCACTTGTTCTAGATAACTAGATTGATGTACAAAAACTCCATTTTTGGTGTGCTCAATTTGAAGACACAAACAAAATTTCATTTTACCAAGATCTTTCATTTCAAAATTTTCTTTGAAACAAGAAGTGGCATTTTCCAATTCTCCAGGAGTTCTAATTATGTTCAAATCATCTACGTAAACAACAATTATCACAAATTCTGATCCGGATCTTTTTATAAATACACATGGGCTTAATGGATCATTTTTATAGCCCTCTTTTAAAAGAAATGTACTTAAACAATTGAACCACATA
The DNA here is from genome assembly GCF_052625555.1 of Lactuca saligna. Classification (NCBI taxonomy): domain Eukaryota; kingdom Viridiplantae; phylum Streptophyta; class Magnoliopsida; order Asterales; family Asteraceae; genus Lactuca; species Lactuca saligna. The sequence continues at coordinate 48,252,081 of NC_136421.1, read as the reverse complement.
CGGGCAGATTGTTTCAATCCATACAAAGATTTATTTAATTTTACCAAATATACTTCGCGTGAATTAGGAGTTTGTGCTTCTGGCACCTTAAACCCTTATGGGATTTTCATACAAATATCATTCTCAAGTGAACCATATAAATAGGTGGTAACTACATCCATCATACGCATCTCCAATTTTTCATGTGTTGCCAGACTTATTAGATAACGGAATGTAATTCCATCAATCACAGGAGAGTATGTTTCTTCATAATCAACTCCGGGCATTTGGGTAAAACCTTGTGCCACAAGTTTTGCTTTATATCTCACAACTTCATTCTTCTCGTTTCTTTTGCGCACAAATACCCATTTGTGTCCAACTAGTCTTACTCCGTTTGGTGTACGAACTACAGGTCCGAAAACTTTTTGTTGAGTAAGAGAATTAAGCTCTTTGTTGATTACATCTTTCCATTTTGGCCAATATTTTCTATTCATACATTACTCAATAGATTTAGGTTCAAGATCCTCATTTTCTTTATAATCGCGCGCAGAACATGATATGAAAAATTATCATCGACATCTATCTTATTTCGGTTCCATCTTAATTTTTTCATGACATAATTTATTGAGATCTCGTCATTTTCATTTTTTTTTCAGGTACCTTATTTTCTTTTGTTATGTCATTAGGCTCTTCTAGAGCTTCATTAATCTTTTCAAGAGATTCTGTTTTCTCTTTTGGACCATCAATTGTATTTGCTTCATTTCATTTTCGAGGATTTTTATCTTTGGAACCGACTGATCTTCCACGCTTCAGGCGTGCCTAAGATTCATTTGCAGTTTTTTTTTCTTCCTTCTGGGATATCAATTCTAACTTGAGTAAGTATAGCTGGTACATGAGACTTTGTTACCCACTTAGGGTCAGTAAATGCTTTTGGCAATTGATTTGCTACATTTCGTAAAGGAATTATCTTTTTTATTTCAAGTTCACATTGACTTGAATGAGGATCTAAAACTGAAAGTGACAATTCCTTTCAAGAGATTTTATTTTCCAGCTTCTTTATTTCTTCCCCAAATGTTGGAAAATATGATTCATCAAAATAATAATCATCACGTATAGCTATAAATAAATCTCCGATTGATGATTTTAAATATTTTACTATAGATGGAGATTCATATCTAACATAAATTCTCATTCTTCTTGAGGACCCATTTTTGTGAAGTGAGGTGGAGAAATGGGTACATAAATTATACATCCAAACATCCTTGGATGGTAAATAATTGGTTACTGACTGCAAACCAGTTGAATAGGGGAGAACTCATGATAACTAGTTGTCATTATGCATATAAGTGATGTTGCATGTAAAATTGCATGTCCCCATGTCGATGTAGGAAGTTTAGAATGCATTAATAATGGTCTTGCAATTAATTGAAGGCGTTTGATTAACGACTCAGCTAAACCATTTTATGTATAAACATATGCAACATGATGTTCAATAGTTGTCCTAATCGACATGGAATAATCATTAAAAGATTATGATGTAAATTCTCCAACATTGTCAAGTCAAATTTCCATAATTGGGTAATCGAGAAAATGTGCCCTTAGGCGGATTATTTGTGCTAGTAATCTTGCGAAAGCGAGATTATGGCTAGATAACAAGCACACATGTGACCATCTAGTTGACGCGTCAATTAAGACCATAAAATATCTAAATGGTCCACATGGTGGATGAATTGGTCCACATATATCCCCTTGAATTCTTTCTAAGAATCTAAGACTTTCATACCCAACTTTATTCAATAATAGACGGGAAATTAATTTTCCTTGAGAACATGCAACACAAGACAATTCATTAGCTTGAAAAATCTTCTGGTTTTTCAAGGAATGTCCACTTGGACTTTCAATTATTTTGCGCATCATAACTGATCCGGGATGGCCCAACCGGTCATGCCACACTTTGTAGATGTTATCATACCTTTTATTTTCAATAGCATGAGATTCAATCATTCTAATACTTTTATAATACAATCCGGAGGACAATACGGGTAATTTTTCCAAAAGACTTTTCTTACACAATATCATTTTTGTAATATTGAGATACTCTTTATCACCATCATTGGTTGTTTCAACATGATATCCGTTGGACCGAATATCCTTAAAACTTAATAAATTTCTTGATGATTTTAATGAAAATAATGCATCACCAATTGTAATTATTGTCACTTATGGTAATACTATATTCGCTCTTCCGGAGCCTTCAATCTTGGTGATTTAGACGAAAATAATACATCACTAATTTGTAATTAGTGTCCCTTGTTGTAATATTATATTCGCTCTTCCGGAGCCTTCAATCATTTTTGCATTACCTGTTATTATATTAACATTTTATTCTCTAATTGATAAGTGAGCAAAATACTTTTCATTATTAAAAATGTTATGTGTTATTGCATTGTCTGCAAGAAATATATCTTCATTATTTCTTTTCCGAATATCCATATTTCTTTTCAATAAATAAATAAAACATAAGAAACATTCGGCTTAGAGAAATAAATTCATATTTTATTAATTTGGGAAGATTGTGACGACATTATTTCTCATGAAACGAATATGACATAAAAATTGTGACGACACCATTTCTCATGAAACGAATGTGACATAAAAACATAATAAATGTCATGAAACAAAACTACACATTTATTCTGATCAATCACCATCCATATCACCACTTGTACCTTCAAGGTAGACAAGAAAATCGACAACATCCAAATGTGTCATTTCTGGTTGATCTTCATGGATATCACTTTGAATAAAATTTGTTTTGATATTTTTCTTTATATTTTAGAGAATCTTGATAAAGATCAACAAAATGTTTTGGTAAGCGGCATGTACAAGACTAATGATCGGTCATTCCACATTAGTGATAAACATTTTCATTTTTTTTTTGTCTTTACCACTTTTATCATTAGGATGTGGATTTTTGTTGTTTTCCAACTTCTGGTGGTTACTTGTCTAATGATCGGTCATTCCACATTAGTGATAAACATTTTCATTTTTTTTTTGTCTTTACCACTTTTATCATTAGGATGTGGATTTTTGTTGTTTTCCAACTTCTGGTGGTTACTTGTAATCTTATTATTTTTATGATAATTATGATAACCTCCACGACCTCGGTTAGACTCATGACTATTATGATTATATGAGTTGCATTCACTTCAGGGAATGTACTAGAACCGGTCGGGATTGATTGATAATTTTTCATCAATAACTCATTGTTTTGTTTAGCCACAAGAAAACATGAGATTAATTCATATTTATTTTAAACATTTCTCATGATATTGCTACTGCAGGAGCATGTTAGTAGTATGAAAACTAGAGAAAGTTTTCTCTAGCATTGTTTTCCATAATGAAAATAGAAATCAAAATAAAGACTTGTAATGTAAGGAACTGTTAGTTAAGAAATTCCATAAAATAAGTTGTAAGCATTGTACATGTAAAATTATAAAAAAATACATACCTGAAAATGACAAGACCAATAAGGAGTTAGAGCTATATGGTAGAGTCGTGCTAATAACATGTTATAAAATATGATCAAATAACAAGATAAATTATAAAGTAAAGAAAGACATGAGAGTGGAGAGAACTTTTATTCCAATACTTGTGATGAAATCATCAAGTTTCTAATACATATGGCTCACTATTTATATTATCCAAATAAGAAGAAAGATGAGCTATAATATGAATGCACATTATGATGGTGTATTATTACATTCATAAAACACATTGAAATGGTTGTTACTAATGCTAAATAATTATGGAGAGTTATGGGAGAAATGGAGAATCCAATGGTCATTCACGAACTAATATTTCATAACATAATAATAATAATAAATACACATTTTTAAGTACCGCATTCATTTGAAACTCACACTACAATTCAAAAGTTTTCTAATTTATGTATATTTATTAGTTACAACTCAAAAGTTTTGAACTTATGATTATTAATTAGTAATCACTAATAACTTTTTATTTTCCTTTCTTTTATAAGGTTATAAAGTTTTGCTCATTAAAAACATTAATATATTTGAAGAAATTTGTGATATATATTTGAAGAAATTTGTGATTTAAATATGAAGAGTTAATATAAATGTTATAATAGATTTTTTTGTGTTTTTATATTATTAAAAGTTATAGTGTTTATTTCTCATATTTTTTTATTATTCGTTGTATATATATATATATATATATATATATATATATATATATATATATATAGCTTTTTTAATACAAATGTTATAACAAATGTTTTTCTATTTTTATGTTTTTAAAAATTGCAGTTCATATTTTTGTTCATACGTTTTGTTACATGTTATGTTATCATTCATTTTATATATAATTTACACAATTTTAAATGGTTTATAAAATTATCAAATAGATGTATATATCATAATGACTTAAAAATTAAACTATAATGTTTGATAAAACTAATATGGTAAATATGTGTTTGCTTTACTACTAACATTTTGTTTCAATGTAGAAATATTAAATAATAATTAGGTAAAAGTTATTATTTTAACTATATAATTCTATTCTCGTACAGCGCGCGAAGATTCGCCTAGTTTACTATGATCGAATATATCTTTTAGCACCCAAATCACCATGTTCATTGTGTAAAATTTAATGCCACATGCCAAACCATGTTCTTATGTCACTACAAAAGTCTGTCATCGACATGATTTTAAGGTTCGTACTTGACGCTAAGCTTTAACAAAATGTCGTCTTAATACGTATATGTTTATATAAATGAATTATATATATATATATATATATATATATATATATATATATATATATATATATATATATATATATATATATATATATAGGGTTAGGTTTATTTGAGACCACCTATATTTTGTGAGACCGTGAGACGCATTTTTTTATTTATTTTTATTTTTTTTATTTTTTTTAGTTAATTCATGTTCCGAAAATAATATTTAAAAAAAGAATTTTTTGATTTTTCCATTTATTTTTCATTTTAAAATTATTTTTAGAATATGTACAGTGTAATATTCTATTTAGAATATTTCAAGTACTTTTCAAAAAAAAAAAAAATAGAATTTTTTTTATTTTTTTTAGTTAATTCAAGTTCCGAAAATAATATTTAAAAAAAGAATTTTTATATTTTTCCATTTATTTTGCATTTTAAAATTATTTTTTTAGAATATGTCAGTGTAATATTTTATTTAGAATATTTCACGTATTTTTAAAAAAAAAACGGAATTTTTTTTATTTTTTTTTATATATATTTTTATATTTTTTTAGTTAATTCAAGTTTCGAAAATAATATTTAAAAAAAGAATTTTTGGATTTTTCCATTTATTTTGCATTTTAAAATTATTTTTAGATTTGATCTCACGTTCTCACAAAATTAGAATGGTCTCAAATGAACCCGAACATATATATATATATATATATATATATATATATATATATATATATATATATATATATATATATATATATATATATATATATGGGAGTGTTCAATTGAGAAAAAAAAAGGTTGAGAATGGGGGGATCATTCTCAGCCAATCATTTATTTTTGCCGCAAAAGGCTCCAACGTACCGGTGGAAATGGAAAACGAATGCACATGTGTTTTCCAACATAACATATTTCCTTAAACTATGCTAATCATTACCTTAATATATACAAAAACATAGTTTTTTTCGGTTTTTTTTTTAATTTTTATAAGCTATTTTTATCAAAAAATGATTTTAAATATACCAAAATTCATGATTTTTTATTCTCTACAAATAGACATCTATATTGATATAGTTTTAAGATAAAATAATTTTTTTTTATATTTTCAGCTATCGTTATTCATAAATGAATAACAATGCATCAGGTTTTATTACAGTACATTCGTTATTCACTTATGAATAAATAGTATGAATTTTTTTTTACAATTTAAGTATCATTCATATATGAATATAGCATGTAATAAACATAGTATATTCATATTTTAATATTGGACGATGAATTCACTTGTGAATATTAACATAGTATTTTCACTTGTGAATATGAGATGGTATATTCACTTATGAGTATTAAATGATATTTCATATGTGAATATTACATAGTATTACATGGTATATCACATGTGAATATTACAGAGTATATTCACTTGTGAATATTAGATGATATATTCACTTATGAATATTAGACATTATATTCACATATGAATATTACAAGGTATATTCACTTATGAATATTGAAGGTATTTATATAATTTTTATATGTTATTCACATATGAATAACATACAGACTTGCATATTTGTTTTGTTTTTTTAATAATCATATATTGATTCGGGTGAGAAAACATATTCATATGTGAATATAACGTGGTAGTTTAGTTTATGCATTTCATCAAACAGTTGGAGTGCAAACAAGTTAACTATTTTAAAAATGTTAAAAACATCAAGTTATCAATTCCAAATCATCATATACTTCCGATTTCGACTTTAGATGCGACATCCTATCTCTGATCAATTTCTCAATTTGATTTTGATTTCCGAAAATCCGATTGGGAACCTGTGAGTACCGATTCTAAGTCCATCAATGTCAACTGTGATTGCGAGTCCAGATCTCCGATTCCAATTTCATGAACAGCGAATAAATTCCGGTTTAGTTGAAGAAATCTGGATGATTATTGAAGGTTGGAGGAAAAATTTTGATGATGAACGAACAGTTATCGAATTCTCTATAGTTACGTATTTGAGATTGAAGGTTATTACAATATTTACAAGTTTGCCACCGTGTCTTTTATGCTTAGATTAAATGAGTGGTTGAGAATGATTCCCCCATTCTCAACCTATTTTATTTTCTCAATTGAACCTATTTCTCTCTCTCTCTCTCTCTCTCTCTCTCTATATATATATATATATATATATATATATATATATATATATATATATATATATATTAATTATATATACAATTATCGCTTTAAGTCACGCCTCACAAATGACATAACTTGCCACAACTCGTAAAAATGTGAGGTTTGATATTGATGCTAAGTCACATTTAACATTGTTTAAAACCATGATAAAAACTCTTTCAAATTATTTTATCGTGACAAATACTTGCTATTTTAATTATTTAGTTTTTCTATAAAAGAAATTAATATTTTTATTTTAGAAAATATATAACTTTTTATGATATTTTCTCATTTATTACTTATACCTACTTACCTAGGTGAACACTTTAATGTGATTGTTTTGATTTTCGTTTTAGTTACTTTTTTTTTTTCGCTCGGTCATTCCAATTTTTTAAGATTTGCTATACTTTATGAAAAATAAAATCGGAATTTATAAATTTTGAGAGAGACATGTGACTATCTCTCATCAGGCTCATCCAAAAAAATTAAAAAAAAAAATAATTTAAAAAGAAAAGAAATGGTGTGAGCATATTGCCCCAACAACCTAACTTATTATAGTTCATCATCTTTCGATCTTCTTTTTCTCTTTTATATTTCATTTATTTTATAAAAAATAGACGTTATATTATTTTTAAAAATAAGTAATATATATTATAGTACATAAAATAAAATTATCTACAAAATAAGTCTAATGTTGATATATTTTTGATAATTTTTTAAAAATAAAATAGAAGATTGGATTGGGTTGCTAATTTGTATAAAAATTTATAGTTTGTTAGGTTGTATATATAGAAGATAGATAACTTAGTTTTTTAATAAATATTTGGGTTGGATTGAATTACCAACGAAAACAGTCTGATATGGATATTGTGCGGTTTACACTCATGATCTTTGTTTCACGTGCATCTCTGCATTTCATTTCATTGCTTTCTTAATGGTATTTTGTTGATTATCATTGTTAATCATTTAATTATTGGTAAGAATACGACATTGAATTATATTTACATATTATTATCATATTATGTTAGAAAAAAATAAGGTAGAAATAGAATATGATAATCACGAGAGAGAACAAGAGAGAGATTATGGTGTGTGTAAATTTTGTATGTTTGAGAGAGAGAGAGTTCTAATCTCTCAAAATTCAAATTTTGTAATTGCATTTTGACAAGGCGGTTTAGGGTTGAAAATCATATATAATTATATTATAACTCTAGAAAATTCAATAATTTCTATTAAGACCCATCTGGTAATTTTGTATTTTTTTCGGGATAATGACTTAAAGGGTAATATATTTTTCGATTTGTATTCGTTTGGTCGCTGAGTTTTTTTTTTTTCGTTCATATTTACCCTTTCAACTTGTTAAAATGTACATATTCAGTCCTTATGACCAGTTACTCCAAGTTAGCCGGGAAAATGACTTAATAGAGTAATATATTTCTCATTTTGTATATATTTAATCCTAATTATTTTTGTACACATTTAATCCTTAATATATTTTTTTGGTTTCAAAATAAGTCATTTTTGTTTTTTGTATTCATTCGGTACTTATAAATAATTTTTTTTATGTTTTTTTCATGACATCTTACGTGGGACAATCATTGATGAGGTGTTTGGGGCTGTTAACTGTTAATGCTTATGTCTATCGCGATTTCGATTGCTTGGTTGCTTGGGTCTTGTGGTTTGACTTAGGTTTGTGTTTTAAACGTAGTAAATTCTTCATATGATATCAGATTTTAACGATCTTTATATCCGTGTGTTTGTTTTTTTGAGTCTACTACAATTTTCATTAAGATTACTCTGTGACATCCCCATTTTCACGGTCAGAAAAGATCGATTTTGTTTATGCTTTATAAAAATCAGAGTACCTCTTTTAATAAAAATGTTGTGGAATTTGTTCCCACTAAAACATGATAAATACGTTATCAAAGCATTTCCGAAGAAAAGTATTTTTATTCATTTTAAAACATTTGGATGTCATCATCAATACAGAACATAAGCATAAACAGAACTTACACTCATTATCACTAGTGATTTATATCTCATTAATCTCTCAGTGTAATGTGACTTCATATCAACACCTGTGATATAAATAAACTGAGTGGGTCAGGTTAGGAAACCTGGCGAGTACATAGAGTTTTCAACCCACAATAATATAATTATTATGTTTAATCATCAAACAATTAACCCAGTTACCCATCCCCATTATCTTCTTTACTCTTAAGGATCTACCCTAAGAATCGGCTATTTCTCATTCATTCATTCCTAAGGATTATCCTAAGGAATAGGTAAGAAGTCCATCGTTGTCAATGACACAACTGTCAAGAACAGCTGCTAGTTCTATCACTTAGGCACAACTGCCATAATTGAGATATTCTATACGAGGCGCAACTGTCAGTAATGTCTTTCCAGCACAGCTGCTAGGGTTATCTCGTTTATTGACAATATCGTTTTCGAGAGTCCACTCGCAATACATGTCAATGGGTTTTTTTTAGTGTACACCGGTGAATACATCGTTCACAACACCTACAGGTTGCGAGTCTGCTAGTGTTCCACTGGACTGTCTAGAATAGTCCGTGGTTGTCATCCATACTCTGGTAGATAACGGGGCCAGCATTTGGGAACTAGGCTTTTCATATCGTCCACCTCTCACCATTCCCTCATGGTCTATATCACCTCTCAACTCATCATCCAACTCATATTTCATTTACCCATGTTTTATCCTACATATTATGTAGATATAAATACATATACAGTTTAAATCATACAAAACTTGTATAAAATCGTTCATCCAGCATACATAGCAATTATATAGATAATATGCACTCATAGCACGTAGTTTATATAAAATACTTCATATCTATGTGTAAGATGAAAGGGACTATGCACTTACCTGATAAGGTGGTGACTCAGCACTCGGACAACACTTCGTTATTGTTAAAACAATTTCCCTCGGACAAAACCCGGTATCATTACCACTAGAGTTTAGTCTAATATTCACCGAGACTAATTAATAGTATAGTTATTATTACTATTATATAAGCGTTAAACAATACTTATATAACCCATAATAATAGCCTAAGTACTTATTATAAGTTCCTAATAACATTATGTTGGATTAATGTCTAAGTCCATAACTATATTTGGTATGTACTTGACCTGACCCCGCATGATCCATTTGGGTTGCATGACATCATGCACTTGGATAGACTAAATGAGAGAAATAAGACACTTATGGTTATTAATATATTATAAGTTCTAATATATTAATAACAAGAATAATAATATTTAATTAGTATTGATCAATAATTAATTTATAATTAATTATGTGATCAAAAGAAGACTAATTAAATATATGGGTTGATTGTGTAAATCATCCATAATTTATATAGTAGGACAAAGCTCCATGGATAATCAAGTTGGGTTAAACCCATAGGATTCTCCATGGATGCTCTATGGAGGTTACATAACCCATGGGTCATGGAAATGAAAGGTCATGACAATTAGGGTTTACATGGTGTAACCCTAATTGTAACATAATATATAAGCATCATATTATTCACCAAAATCGGCCATTGGTGTGTGTAAAAGAAGGGCTAGCCGATTTCATGAAGTATGGATTTCTCTCTAAGTTATTCCAAGAGCATTTGATGTTGTGTGAGCCATTTGAGGTGTCACATTTGAGGCACTAGGCACTCAAGCTCCATGGAGTCAAGCTACACTACAAGAGGTATGTATTTTATCTATATTATTACCCAAGTATCTATGATTGTATGCTAGATAGGGTAATACCTTGGAATATTAGTATTTGCATGTATATTGGAGAAAACATAGATCCAAGCTATTTAGAGTTGCATGTACACCATAGGAGTGTTAGAATGCTCAAAACCCAACACATTACTATATTAGAACATAAGCTATACTAAAGATAGGTTAGGCGTAACTCACTTACAGCGGATTTTCTTGAAAACCGGGTTTCGCTGGTGCACCGTTCCCGTGCCGAAAGACTCTTTTTCTCGGGGCTTCCTTCGGGTGCTATGGGTTTTACCTAGGCTTTAGGGGGCTTAAGGGGAGCTAATGAGAAGTTTTAGAGAGAGAAAGTAGAATGGGATGGTGTGAGGAATTGGTTTCACTCGGCACCTCTATTTATAGAGGGCTGGAGGCCATTTCACGTCTTGAAACATAAATTCACGTCGTGACCCGCTGGAGACAACCAGGCACAGCCTGGTGCTGACACGTGACATTGCACACAGGGTGGAAATCAGTCGATTTTCAAAAATTCATAACTTTCGCATACGAGCTCCATTTTCGATATTTTTTTTTCCACGCGTAGGTAAAAACAAGATCTACAACTTTCATTTAGACACCATCTGCTAATTCTCGATCGATCTTAAATTTAACAGTAGGAGGAGATTAGACTGTTAAATGACCATGAAAAATTCGTAACTCCTTCGTACGGACTCCGTTTTCGTCTGCTTTTTTATCGTTGAGTTCCTATTAATGAGATCTTCAACTGTCATTTAGGTCGCGTAGGCCAAAAACTGCTGGAACTAAAATTCAAGTTTTGGGTCTTGCATTGCTATGCCAAATTTTAGCAAAATCATAAGTTTCTCATACGAAGTCAGATTTGGATTTTTTTTTTTTTTGTATGTTCTCTGTTTAACGTATACTACAACTTTTGTTTAGATTTCTAAGGCTAAAAATTCCCTTATCAAAAATTCACTATTTACGTCTCCCGGTGTCGTCTCGGTTTTGTCGTAAAACTTCGACGGGCCATAACTTCTTCGTTATAACTCGGATTTCGGTGTTCTTTATATGTCGGAACCATTCAGACATATTCTACAACTTGGTTAAGATTATTCATTCTAAATAATCTTTTTTTAAAAAGTCATTTTCGACCCCTATTATCTCTAAATTGACTAGCCCGGATCTACGAATATTACATACTCCCATTAAAATATAATATATTTTTACTTACGATTTTATAATAAAAAATATTCACACATGCATTCATAAAAACATATGGATATAAAGATCGTAAGTAAAAATATATTACTTTTTAACGAGAGTAATCTAAATGAAAGTTGTAGCAGACTAAAATACGAATGTGTGGATATAAAGATCGTTAAAATTTGAGATCGTATAAACAAGTTATGATGTTCAGAACACATGACCTAAACAATCAAGTAGTCGAGATCACAATGGACATAAGCATCAAAAGCCCCAAACCTAAACAACCATGCAGTCGAGATCAGAATGAACATAAGCATCAAAATCCCCAAACACCTTATTAGTGATTGTTCCACGTAAGATATCATAAGAAAAACCTTAAGAAATCATTCATAAGTACTAAATGAATATAAAAACAAAAATGAATTATTTTGCAAAATATATATATATATATTAAGAACCAAATGTGTACAAAAATATTAAGGACTAAATGTGTTCAAAATGAAAAATATATTACCCTATTATATAAGATATTTTTACCGCCTAGTTTTGGAGTAGCCGGACATAAGGACTAAATGTATACAGTTTAAAAAGTTGACGGGATAGATATAAATTGAATGACCAAATATATATACAAATCGAAAAATATATTATGTTTTAAGATATTATCTATTCTTTTATTACAAGTGTGCAATTCATATTTTTTTTGACAAGGCATGGTTGAAAATCATACATAATTAGTTAATTACATTAGAAGCCCTTTGACTTTTGCTCTTTTGGTTGTATCAATCTAGATTTATACAAATATACATTCTGTACATTCAATTTTGCATTAAAACTAAGATATAATTTTTTTGAAACCTACATAAATTTTATTACATAAAATAAATCGATGAAACTAGACATATTAAACATATTAGATTGGATATTCAAATAAAAGACGCATAAAACAAAAATTACTCTTACATTAATTGACAAAGTTAAGAAAGAGGGATCTAGAAATATCCAGTTTATCTTTCAGAGCGAAACTGGTTGAGCCCATAGAATTCGATGATGCCTATCAATATCAAACGTAGTATTCAACTATATAATATTCAATAATCATCTTTTCATAAAAGATATTATAAAATATTTATATACCATTAAAAATCAATTGTAATTTATATTATATTCTGTAAGCTTAGGTGACCACTTGACTGAGTCGCTCATCCACCTGATCCCTTGTAATAAACCATGTTATGAAGTTGGATCAGTGCAATAGATATTTTGTGCCATGAAAGTTACTATTCTAAATACATAATCGATATAATTCGGATATTATTATATATTCGAGTTACACTATATATAAATTTTATTAAATATTTTGTATTCCTGAAGATAAGAGCAGAATATAAAAAAAGATATATATCATACCCACTAACATCCGCCGTCATGATCGTTTTCAACATTTCAACCATATCCTTAAAACACGTAGTATATATGTATATGCATACATATAATTAAAGTTACACCACCACTACTTAATATCACTTGTGAAAACACAAGAATATATAATTCGAAATAGTTTTGAGAGAAGAAATTAATTAATGGGTTCATTAATGGCAGGTTGGGATTCACGAGTTCGTGACCCTAAATCCAGTAAGTTTTTTCTTTTCTTTTATTGTTGTAGTAGTAACTCGATCGTGGAATTTCATGCATCAAAAATCGTACATGTTAAATGACTTGTTTTAGTACGTATATATAATGATGATTTATGCATGTTTCTTTAATCTCACTTCTGATTTGTTTCAGTAAATCTAAAGAGGAACGTGTCGATGACCAACGAAGAAATCGCAAATTATTGGAGATCAAAGAAAAACGACGAACAAGTACATGCAGGTGTTCTTACATCTTGTCAGACGTTTTCGATGGAAAATTATAAGGTGAATATATAAATGAACGATGATATTGGTGAGAGATAAATGTTAATTATATTATAACACTTTTTAATATACTTTATCAACTAATTAATATTGTTTTCTAACAGAAAAATGAGTTGGAAAAAATATATGGTAGATCAAATTCCCTTCCGATCACAAAAGAATATTCCGCTATAGCAACTTCAGAAGAAGAAGAAGAAGATGACGAAAAACTTTTCAAGCGCCATGGCTGGTAATTTATTCTTTATTTCCAGGTTTTGTTATATTCCGAATAATCCACTTTTTTAAATTAAATACAAATTGTTATTAATATATGTATGATCATATATATACATGCAGGTGGATGAATAGTAGATGGGCGTTTTTAAATGAACCACCTGTTATTGCATCGGAAACACCTGTGGTCAGATATGCTTCGCAATTCCATGTTGCTCAAAAACACATCAACGCCTCCGACCACCATGCTGCCACCAACGGCATTAGAACTTGAGTTTTGACTTTTTTTGTAACGAAAAACATATACTATATAATGTCATATCTGTGATGTGTGAAAATTTGGTGTCGTTTTGGTTTATGTGTTCGTAAGTTATAATTTTTAAATATTATAACAAGTATATATCAAAAATGTTTAATGTATTGTAGTAACTGTAACGTATTGTCAGATGCTTTTGTGTTAATATATGTCTTTATATGTAACGCTAATTTATACGAATGTATTCAAGCCTATCTATGGTGGTTTCATGCTCGAATATGTTATTGTGTGTATGTACGTACTTTGCATTTTTCTTACTGTAGCAGATAGCTACATATCATAAAAACCAACGGTTCAAACCATGTGTTGGGGAATTCAGTATATAAAAGTTAAGTGAGGATGAAAACAGGAATGGAATATAATGGAAGCAGTGTAAATTTGCTTTTTGGTAGAAGAACTATTAAAATGCAAATGCATGAACCATTAGGATATTTTGTATTTGAATATTTTATTATTTTAACCTTCTAATTAAAATAATTTTAAAATACATAGATTAACCAACATTAATATTCAAAATTTTTATCACTTATTTCTATCCTCTAATATTTTTTTAATAATTGTTTTTACTATTATTTTACTTTTCTTTACTAATATTACTAATTAAATTTTGATTACATAATTATTATTAATAGTTTTTTTAAGATATTATTTTTATTTCAATTATAGCACTCTCATTTTTATTAAGCTTACAAAATATATACATAATAATATATACAACTCATTTGTATGAGCTTACTACAAAATATATTATCGTCGATGTAATATTATTTATTTCATTTATTAAACACTATTTTTATAAAATATATGTAAATATATTTATTCAATTTTTTTTTTAAAAGTTAAAACACGACACAACAATAATAAAATAATATTTTAACGCAACAAATAATAAAAAAGTTCAAATATAAAATAATATTTGATGCAAAAAATAATAAAAAGGTTCAAATACATTCGCATTTAGTCTTTAATATGTATCCAATGTGTTTCAGAAGTACGAGACCTAAGTTGATTGTATAAATCAAAACGCAGCCAATACATAGTTTGTCATGTAGATGCAGACAAACTTCTATGGGCATTCCAATATGTTGTGGTAGGAAGCGTTGGGTAATTTCCTTTCAAAAACACCGACATATAATGAATATCGTTTACAAGTACCAACGTAATGGCTCGATGGGGTTGAAACTCTCTGGGACCTCTCCAAAGAGGGAAGCATGTCGTAGATTGTCTGTGGCTTAAACAATGAACGATCACACCAAACTTGTTGGCAATCAAGTAACCCACAACTATTACGTAGTTTGTAACCACAATTTGAGGAGTCTAACATTAAATCACCTAACCTTTGAACCTCTCCTAATATTATGTCTAAAGCTTCGTTTGAAACATGGCCCCGCAGCAATTGGAAACACGATAAGTTGTGATTGTAGTGAACAGTCAAGCTATTTTCAAAGCTTTTGTAGATAGAAGTAAGTTGTGATTGCACGACTTGATTAATCCGTTGCACGAATTTATCAAGATTAGAGTTTGAAGAGTTTAAAATTTTCTTTAACTTGGAATGGTGACTCTCCGCTCTATTGGTCGTGTTGTTTCCAAAATTGAGATGTTTATCAACCCAAACAAACACAAACATTTCCTTGTACTTGTTTAACCATGTATCATCTATGTATCTCATAACACCTGTGAAGTAAAATAAATAAACAAAATAAGTACATAAACAATAATATGAAGGTTATGATTTAGAAATATAGTTAATAAACAAACTTGCGTGGATAATTATTTATCAACATTGATTGTAGTCGTTTGTAGTTTTCTGTGTATGCCATCAATGTTGGAGACTCAACTAGTAATTTCCATAGTATTCTAAAAGAGTCACGGTCTTCATCCAATGTGATAATCTTGCTAGAAAAGTTTAAAATGTTTTGCTCAATATGTCATCTACAAAGTAACCGTGCCGCATCCGGAAACACTGTTTGACATGCATTGATGAGTGTCAACTCTCTGTCTGTGATTATTACACGTGGGTGCATACACTTATCAAGTATTGACTTTACACAGTTTAACACCCAAGTATAGTTGACCTCCTTTTCTCTATGTATAAAGACAAAACCTACAGAGAACGTCTTCCGATTTGAGGTCATACCAACAATCTCTACAAGCGGCTTATTATATTTGTTCGTTTTGTAAGTGGCATCTATCATCAACACATGTGGAAATGCATGCCATATCTTCCAAGACGCTGGATGGACGAAAAATAGATTCTCCAACTCATTTGAATCACCTGTAGTAAGCTCATACAAATGATTATTGGTGTGCAAAATGGACATAAGAACCTGCATTGGAGTTTTTCCTGCTTGCTCGCGTTTGCGAATCTTTTGTTGTGTGTTATATTTTGTTTGAGCTACCGATACATTATTTTCGTTTTGCACCTTTAAGGTTGACAAAATATCACGTGGCGCCAAGTTCTTTCTTGTTAGATCTTCCACCAAACGAGTCTCGTCAACAGATAATCGTCTTACATACGGATGACCCTCCATATGTTGTGCAGGCGGATGATTATGATCATCACATATTACCCTCAACGTCCATTTATTATGTTCTTTTGAATACTTTCCTTCAAGTTCAAACTTACAATTAGTCTTTCTGGTTCCAGATGCTCTAACCGTGTTAGTAGCTTTATATTCACCCCCACGATCACACATAAGTATGACTTGATATACGAAGTTGTTGACATATGCCTTTGATCTTTTGTTGATAATGACATATCCTAGAGAGCGTGCTTTGTTTTGTGTCCACTCAAACAATTCCTCACGAGACTTGAACATCTAAAATTGAATTTTAAGTGTTTTAGTTTATTTTAAAAATATAAAACTTCATAATATGGTAGAAGTGTATAACCTGTTTGGTGGAAAATGGCGAATTCTTGATAGAAATATCTTCATCTCGAGCAAATATGTTGATTCCAAATAACTTAAACATCTCTGTATAAAAAAATCATATTATTAAAATAAAAAAACTATATTAACAAAAATTAAATATGTCTACTTTTTAAAATTTATGTAATCAATCAAAAATTTAATATGTCCACTTTTTAAAATTTATGTCCACTTATTATCTTAACTCTAAAATCAAAAAACATATACATAAGTAACCTAATATATGTCGTTGTACTACTAATTAAAACTATTCATCCTATACATTTTTTTAATACTTTTATAAGGTTAAAGAGTATATTTTAGAATACCTTCAAAATAGGTGGGCTTTAAATGCAATGGTCCAAAGGGAGAGAGCAGATTCTCGTTGTCTTCAAGAGATTTCCGGTGAGTTTTTTTTTTTTTTTTTTTTTTTTTTTTTTTTTTTTTTAAACTTCTCTTTCTCTCGTTCTTAATCCGTCGGTGATACCAGTGGTTCAAGCAATCCCGACAAGGTTTCACGCTTCAGACGACTTTTCAGGCGATGTTTCACGCTTCCGGCGAGCTTCAAGTGTTTTCCGACAAGGTTCAGGCCTCGTGTGCAATGCTCGTTCTCCTTCTTTGGTACGATTTTGAATGACTTGCTCCTTTTTTTTTGTCTTTCGATTTTCTCTCTATATCTCACTATCTGAGGGAGGTCAATGGTGGCCAGCAGATGTTTCATACGATTTTAGGTGGTTTTTAGTGGTGGTGGTGATATACCGGCGGTTGTGAAGGTGGTGTTTGGTGGACATAAAAAATTTGTTATTTTTTTTATTAATGATAATCACTTTATTTTTACTGATTAGTTTATATAAAATGTAATTATAATATGTTTATTGTTGTATTAATGTTAATAGTTGGTGGTTTGTAAAGTGATTTTTTTTTGATTAACGGAAATACATATTCTAATACTTTGATTTTACTAAAAAGACAGAAATCTTAAAAAAATCAAACACTCCTATTGAGAACATAAATCAAAACATGCATTGGTTGGAAAAAAAAAAGTAAAAGTTGTCAGTAAATTAATGGATCTACTAAAAAATAATTATTAGATGGGTAGAAATATAAAATCTAGGGTAAAAATAACGTCACTCTATTCAGAATAGCAAAATTACAAAACATAGTATCGGAAATAATGATTAACTAATAAAATTATATAACCATTAATTTCTAAAGTTGGTGTAATCATGTAATCGTGTAAGACATAAATTTCAATTGTGTTTTTATTTTCGAAACTAAAATTGTTAAAAGCAGATCAAGTTATACATAAATTTCATTTGGGTTTTTATTTTCGAAACTAAAATTATTAAAAGCAGATAAAGTTATAATTTTTAAAACACTTAATACAGGATGCAAAAATAAGCATTTTTTTTGAAATTACCATTTTCTCTTTGGTCATAGTAGATTTTTCATATTAAAATTACCTTTCTCTTTGGTCATAATAGATTTTTCATATTAAAATATTGCCCTTAAGTAATTTTGATCTAAAAAATTTTCTTTTAGGATCCAACCCATGTTCAAATGTTATTTTTTCTTTTCCAATTTCTTCCCTCATATTTGAAGATATGAATGGTATTCATTTCTCAGGGATGAAATTTCAGTTGTCGGGTTTAATCTATCGTTTTATATCCTATCAAATTTCTTCCCTCATATTTGAAGATATGAATAGTATTCATTTCTCAGGGATGAAATTTCAGTTGTCGGGTTTAATCCATCGTTTTATATATTTATCATTTATAGTATATTTTAGCAATTAGTTTTAATTTAAATATAATATTTAATATTTATAATATTTTGTTATATAATAAATTATATTAATTAATCATAAATATAAAATTTATTTTTATTTATTGAATTAATATAAAATTTTAAATACATATTAAAATCATAAAACACGATAACGTATTTACATAAACGTGTATAATATATATATATATATATATATATATATATATATATATATATATATATATATATATATATATATATATATATATAATCTTATTTATTTAATATTATTATAATAAAATATATAGATTATATATTTATTAAAATTAAATTAATAAAATATGTCTTTGTTGGTACTTTGGTAAAATAAATGCAAAAAAGAAAAATGTTACAGTAGAATACCAAATGCACCCTCCAACTGCGTAGCTTCCCTCGCTATCGACCTTATTGATAGCTTTTTTTATTTAGTCAAATTATATTTTCATTAACTTCATCTAACAAAATGTTATTAACTTAAATATTTTCTATTATTAACAATTACTTTTTTTTATAACTAACTAATTTACCTTATCTTTGTGAAATATTATATAAAGCATCATCTAATTTGTTTTTTAAGCGCATGTAATATTTTGCCAAATTAAAAATTACTTAGCCATAACATAATAAAATCAAGACAAAATTACACAAATGGTTTTTATGGTTGGCATTTGATGAGTTTTATAATGATTGTTCATTTTCAGATTTACAACGCACATAATGGGTCCTTTTTTGCCAACCACAATAACTTATAGTGTGCGTTTTAAATATGAAAAAGATAATCATGTTAGGCAAAAGGACACATCGTATGCATTTTAAATCTAAAAATGATCAACCGTGTTAAATTTTTATCAAAAAGACTTGTAGTAGTATTTTCTATCTACCATAAGGACTAGTTAAGTAATATTGTCTAAAATTAATATATTACGATAAACCACCCATACAACTTCTACCTTTTCCAGAGTGCATATAACCACCCATACATTGAACCAGAAATTCTCAACCGCCGAAACTATCCTTACGAGCCACCCATCGTTACAACCTCGAAGGATTCCTAACCACCACAAGGTCTTCGACCAACGGCCACCTGCCATGGAGACTGTAACGCCCCGTTCCTGGTACATATTTATTTTAATTAAGTGTTCTTTTGGGAAGAGCTACTCGACGAGTTATAGCCCTAACTCGCCGAGTTATAGCCCTAACTCGCCGAGTAGATGTCGAGTGGATGCGGGCTTTAAGTGATCTACTCGTTGAGTCCACGTCTGGACTCGGCGAGTAGGCCAATCAGGAGGAGACCCTAATCCGTAGGGTTTGCACCCTATTTAAACGACCTTACAGCCCCATCTCATCCCCCATCACCCTCAGAGCAGCCATTATCGAAACCCTAGCCTCCATTGGTGAGTTTGAGTGATTTGTTGCCTTGTGAAGGGACTTTTTGTGAACTTTGGAGCAAGTGGAAGAAGGGAGAAGTTGAAGAGGTCAAGGAAGAGGATTTAGATCCAGGACACATTCATTTGTGGTCATCCATTATGGTAATAAAGTTTCCATCTTGGTTATTTATCTATTAGAACTTGTTTGTCCCTAAATTGTTGCTTTTAAGCCCTAAAACCCCAAATCCTTGAAGAGAAACCTTATGGTTGGGTTATACTTCAGATCTGGACTCTCATTACCTCGTTGGAGTGTTAAGTTTCGGTCATAATGGTGATTAAGGTCCCTTTTGAGCTTAGAACCCATTAAGAGCTTAGTTTGGGCATTTGAAGCCTCTAAAGCTATGCATGCACGTAAAGTTTGCAACTTTACGTGATAAGCATACCCTAGAAGCTTTGATCTGTGGTTTGGAGCCGCTGCATGGCTCAAATTAGGTATGTATGGAAAAAGGATTGGATGTTCTTAGCGAGTAGAATGATGGACTCGACGAGCCCTATGAAGATAGCCGTGGACTCGGCGAGTTGGATGAGCAACTCGGCGAGTCCGAAGGAGATTGCATTGGACTCGACGAGTTGTTCTTCAACTCGGCGAGTCAGATGAACATTGGACTTAGTATGTATGCATCGAGGAAGAACGCGTCGAGTCTTCGCTAAGCTCGACGAGTAGGATCGGGTGTGGAACTAGATCAGATAAAAGGGACTCGGTGAGTTGGCAAGCCAACTCGGCGAGTCCGGTCAACCAAAAAGTTGACTTTGACCAGGATGTTGACTTTGACCGAGGGTAAAATAGTCATTTTACCCTAAGATTAGTTATCAATATCTGACTTAGTGTTTATGGAAATTGTAGCCGGGGAGTTCCGGTTCAGCAGTCAGGCGCTCAGCAAGCAGACTTTCAGCAGCTACTTCGAGGTGAGTTACCTTCCAGTAGCGGTGGGTCTAAGGCCACAATGTTGGCCCACTAGTAGGAATTGTATGATTAGATGATTGTCTCTGTGATATTCATCTAGGGTTATCACTACCTGTGTTATTGTTTATGTGTTTGTACGATATGATGTTATGTGCTAGCGATAGTAGGGGAGATAGTCCCCAGGTATCCGGTCAAAAGGACCGAAGGGGAGACCAACACCCAGATTTGCTAGTCAGTATCCGATTGAAAGGACCGAAGGGGAAACCAACACCAGATATGCTAGTTAGTATCCGGTCGAAAGGACCGAAAGGGGAGACCAGCACCCATATATGCTAGTTAGTATCCGGTCGAAAGGATCGAAGGGGAGACCAGCACCCAGATATGCTAGTCATTATCCGGTCGAGAGGACCGAAGGGGTAGGTCGGGCATCCAGATATGCCTAACAATAATTGTATGTTTTATGGTTATTTGGTATGCGGTACGTTGGGGGAACTCACTAAGCTTCGTGCTTACGGTTTTTAGTTGTTGTTTCAGGTACCTCTTCAGCCACGGGGAAGAAGCTGGCGCGGTAGCGACATATCACACACAAGCTCTCGTTTTCCGCACTATGAGACATTATGGGATTTGTACTTTGATATTATTATGCTTTACGTTCCGGTTTACAAAACGCGGGACATGTTTTATTAAATGATATGGTTGAATGATATTTTGTTACTAACGTTTTTGCAAATCACTTAATTAAAAATGAAATTTTTGGTCCATAATTTTGGGATGTTACCGAGACACTCATCCTTTCCTGAACACGTACAACATGCATTATCTCGCTTTACACCTCGCCTCGACCACCAATAACCCTGGTCTCATGTATATGTAATGTAGGCCACTATATCCAGTCTTCTAACCATTCTTGAACAATTCTCCAATGTGACATCCCCAAAATCTCGGCCAGAAAAGACCGATTTCATTTATGCATTTTAAAATAATTTTCAGAGTAAATCCTTTTAATTTTAAAAGAGATGCGGAATTTGTTCCCAAAAACAAAACATGATAAAATAGATATTTATCAAAACATTTCATAAGGAAATATGATTTCATTTCATAATCAAAAGTCGGGATGTCATGTTCCGATACAGATCATAAAGCATAAACGATAGCATTACAAGTCATTCACAAATATATACATATACAGACTTGTAAACAAAACAACTTGATGTTCGCCCATCTTAAGCTCTTGCGCCACTTCCTGTAAAATAAATCAACTGAGTGGGTCAGGCTTGGGAGCCTGGTGAGCATATAGGGTTTTCAACCTACAATAATTATATTTAATTTCAACAATCAACAATAAACCCGATTACCCATTCCCGTTATCCTCACCTTACGTTCCTAAAAATAACGTCTATTATAAGGAACCTATTTTAGGATTTTTCATCGGGACGGACATCCCTGCAGAGGGGCTTCCTCAACAATAAGTGTCCTAAAGGCAACCATGTGGGGGATAGAGTACACCGGTGAACACGTCGTTCACAACACCTACAGGTAATGAGCCTGCTAGTGTTCCACAAGATAGTCTAGAATAGTCCGTGGTCGTCATCCATACTCTGCTGAATGACTAGAATAACACCAATAACACCGAGGCCTCTCATCTGTTTATTACACCCCAATTACCTACCCATGTTCTACCCAACATATTAGTAGATAAAAATATACATTTTTATACATTGTTTAAAAACCTGTATAACATGCATTAAGCAATACATATTCCACATAACAGATGAGGCATACACACATAACACGTATTTCATAGAGAATACATCAGATCTATAAGATAGAAGAGAGTGAATATACACTCACACGTATAACAACCAAATATATACACATAACACGTATTTTATAGGAAATACTTCATAATATTGCGTTGGAATGAAAATAACTACACACTCACTTGATCAGAAGATGATCGGGCAGCACTACGGCTTGCAGAAGAGGTGTTTCTCCGTAGATCTGGAAGATCTTCACAAAACCGAGCTCCTCGCGGGCAGCGTTTCGGCTCGGGAATAACGCTCTTCGGGATCCTCGGGGCTTCGGATCTTGCTTCGGGGCTCGGGAATATTACCGGGGCTTCGGGGTATAAACGACACGCAAAACGAGGCAAAACTTAGAGAGAGGGAAGAGTTTGAACAAGAGAAAATGGCTGAATTCGAGTTCTATTTATAGGCTGAGGGTCTGGGATTACGCGGGGTGTACTCGGGTTACGCGGGGCGTACTTTGACGTCACTGCGTGCGTCGACTGGTGGCACTCGAGTATCGGTCAAACAAGTTGCATCCGACTGAGTACGCTGGGCGTACTCAAATTACGCGGGGCGTAATTGACTCGTCGAACTTCTAAATTGCGTAACTTTCGCATACGAGCTCCGTTTTCGACGTTCTTTATATCCACGCGAAGGTTAGACCATACTCTACAACTTTCATTTAGACTCCATTGGCTAATTTTGACTTTTATTTTTATTATTTATTTTTAGAAGGCCGGGACAGAAAAACTTCGTTATAAATTCATAACTTCTTCGTCTAACGTCCGTTCTCGCCTAACTTGTCATCGTTTCGCTACTAACAATGAGATCTTCGATTCTCATTTAGATTGTTTCGGCTAAAAACCGCTCGATCTCAAATCGATTATTCGGGCTGCGTACCGCCACGTCGAAACTTCAGAAAATCATAACTTCCTCATACGAAGTCAGATTTGGGCGTTCCTTTTATGCACGCTCTCGGTTTAACGAAATCTACGACTTTCGTTTAGATCGCTAAGGCTAAATATTGCTCTATCTTAAATTCATATTTTACGTCACTCGGCGTCGTGCCGGTTCTGTCTCGAAATTTCGACAGGTCATAGCTTCTTCGTTATAACTCGGATTTTGGCATTCCTTATATCTCCGGAATCCTTGTTTCAACCACTACAACTTTATGCAAAGATGTTGGGCTTATCTCACACTTTAATTTTTTATGCTTATTTTATTCTTAATTCATTAAATTATAAAAATTAAGAAAATACACACATAAATCACATAATTCAAATAATTCACAAATAATACATTCTTATTATTTCAAGTTGAGTTACAAGGTTAACCTAGACTATTACATTGCTAAAAATGGCAAGCCTAGAAACACGGGCGTTACAATTCTCTCCACCTTAGAATGATTCCGTCCCCGGAATCACACACCAGCAAACAAATGCGGATAGCGACTCATCATGTCACTCTCCGTCTCCCAGTTGAGATTCGGCCCATTCGTGTGTTTCCATCGGACAAGCACTAACTCCACCATCTTACGTCGCAATTTCTTAGTCTTTCGGTCAACAATTGCCTCCGGTTCCTCAATCAACCTTTTGTTCTCATCGATCCTCAACTCCGAAAGTGGAATTATGCCGGGAACTTCTCCCGTGAACTTCCTCAAATAACAGACATGGAAAGTGTTATGAATTCCATTCAGTTCTTCTGGTAGTTCGAGCTTGTAAGCTTGGTTCCCAATCCTCTGAAGAACTTTAAACGGTCCAATAAACCTTGGACTTAACTTTCCCTTTTTTCCAAATCTTATAAGTCCCTTCCACGGCGAGACTTTAAGCAAAACCGAATCTCCAACTTCAAAAGTCATCGGTCTTCGCTTTTTGTCAGCATAACTCTTTTGACGATCCTGAGCTGCTAACATTCTCTCCCTAATTATTTTCAACTTTTCAGCAGTTTGATGGACTATCTCCGGCCCCATAAACTGCTTTTCCCCAGCCTCAAGCCAACAAGACGGCGTACGACACTTCTGTCCATACAAAGCTTGATAAGGTTCCATCTTTATGCTCGAGTGAAAACTATTATTATAGGAAAATTCTACCAAAGGTAAATGTTCATCCCAATTACCTAGGAATTCCAAGGTACATGCTCTCAGCATATCTTCAAGTGTTTGTATCGTCCGTTCGCTCTGACCATCAGTCTGCAGATGGTAAGCTGTACTTAAACACAACTTGGTACCCAATTCCTCTTGTAGACTTTTCCAAAATCGTGAGGTGAAACGACTATCACGATCCGACACAATCGTTATCGGAACACCGTGAAGCCTCACAATTTCCTTCACGTAAGAATTCGCAAGCTTTTCCATAGACCATTTCTCGTTGGTTGCTATGAAATGCGCACTCTTAGTGAATCGATCAACGACCACCCAAATCATGTCGTGACCGCTTTTTGTTCTGGGTAGTTTAGTGATAAAATCCATCGTAATGTCTTCCCACTTGCCCATAGGCACATGCAAAGGTTCTAAACTCCCGTATGGTTTCTGATGTTGTGCCTTGACTCTTGCACAAGTCACACACTCGGCCACATACTTCGCAATGTCGAGTTTCATCGTCGGCCACCAGTAGTAGGGTTTCAGGTCCCTATACATTTTAGTGCTACCGGGATGAATCGAGTACATGGTCTTGTGAGCTTCTTCCATCAGAAGATCTCTGACTCCTCCTGTCTTAGGTATCCAAATCCGATCTTGGAACACCTTCAGTCCGTGACTGTTTACACCGAACACCAACGTTTTGCCCAAACGTTCCTCCTTTCGGTCATTCTTCTCCGAAGCTTCCTCTTGAGCATTCTTTATACTTTCCAAAATGGTTGAGACAACTTCAATTCTCAATGCTCTTGGCCTTCTCTTTTCAAGATTGACTTTCCGACTGAGAGCATCAGCAACAACATTGGCTTTACCGGGGTGGTAAAGTATCTCACAGTCGTAGTCGTTAAGTAATTCCAGCCAGCATCGTTTCCTCATATTCAATTCTTTCTGATTGAAGAGATATTGGAGACTCTTATGATCAGTGAAAAGTTTGCACTTCGTGCCATAGAGGTAATGCCTCCATATTTTCAGAGAGAAAACTACCGCTGCCAACTCCAAATCATGAGTCGGGTAGTTCTTTTCATGCTCCTTCAGCTGTCGAGATGCATATGCTATCACCTTTTCTCTTTGGGTCAAAACACAACCCAATCCAACACCAGACGTATCGCTATAAACAGCGAAGTCTTCAACTCCATCGGGTAGAGAAAGTATCGGTGCCTCGCATAGTTTCTTCTTTAGCTTCTCGAATGCTTCTTTATGCTTATCATTCCAAGCATAAGTAGCTCCTTTGTGGGTCAAAGCTGTTAATGGACTAGCGATCGACGAAAAGCCTTGGATAAATCTTCGGTAATATCCGGCTAATCCTAAAAAGCTTCGAATCTCCGTGGGACTTTTTGGTTGTTCCCACTTCATCACAACTTCGATCTTTGCTGGATCAACCATTATCCCTTCTTGGTTGACCACGTGACCCAAGAATTGGACTTCACGAATCCAAAAATCACATTTTGAGAACTTTGCATACAGCTTCTCCTTCTTCAAGACTTCTAACACTTCTCGCAAGTGTCTGCCATGCTCCTTTTGGCTTTTCGAATAAATCAGAATGTCATCTATGAACACTATCACAGATTTATCAAGGAACGGGTTACAAACTCTGTTCATTAAATCCATGAATGCTGCGGGAGCATTGGTTAGTCCAAACGACATAACCAAGAACTCGTAGTGTCCATATCTAGTTCTGAACGCAGTCTTCTCTGTATCCTGCTCTTTCACCTTTAGCTGATGATATCCTGACCTTAGATCGATCTTTGAAAAATAACTTGAACCTTGTAGTTGATCGAACAGGTTATCAATCCTTGGCAACGGATATCTATTCTTTATTGTTGATTTATTCAGTTCTCGGTAATCAATGCACATCCTCATGCTTCCATCTTTCTTCTTTACGAATAACACCGGAGCTCCCCAGGGTGATGAACTAGGTCTAATGAAACCCTTGTCCAATAATTCATGAAGTTGCATCATTAGCTCCTTCATCTCCATCGGTGCTAATCGATAAGGTGCTTTTGCAATTGGCGTTGTTTCGGGCAACAAGTCGATACGAAATTCTACTTGTCGATCGGGCGGTAATCCAGGAAGATCTTCGGGAAATACTTCCGGATAATCACACACAACAGGAATATTTTGCATCACCTTCTTTTCCTTCTTAGCATCGATCACGAATGCTAAATATGATGTACATCCCTTGGTCAAACACTTTCTGGCTTTCATTAGGGAAATGATTCCAGAATTTACTCTGCGTTTATCTCCATACACCATAAACGATTCCTTTCCATGCGGATTCACTTTCACTATTTTCTTCTTGCATAAAATTTCGGCATCATTGGCACTAAGCCAATCCATTCCCAAAACGATGTCGAAACCATTAAGTTCGATAGGCAATAATTCATCGTGGAACTTATTCCCATTCAATTCAATTAAGATGTTTTTCATACAATAGCTAACAGGTACAAACTTGCCACCAGTAACTTCGACTAATAGAGCATTATCTATTCTAACAACAGGCAAAGCTAGTCTTCTACCAAATTCATGCGATATAAAGGAGTAGTTGGCTCCATAATCAATTAAAATTTGTGCAGGCAATTTGTTAACGAGAAAGGTACCTGAAGCGACATCAGCTTCATCTTTAGCAGCTTCCAGCGTCATCTGGAATGCTCTTGCCTTTGGCTTTGGCGGAATGTTGGGTCTTGATGCTTCCTTCTTTTTCGGACAATCCCTTGAGATGTGCCCCTCCTCACCACAACCATAACAAACATTCTTGGTGAAAGTGCAGTCATTGGCATAATGCCCTGGCTTTCCACATTTGAAGCATGTGGTTTCCCCGCCACACTTCCCATGATGCTTCTTCTTGCACTTGTCGCACCATTTCGCCTCTACCTTTCCTCCACTTCCTCTCGAACTAGACTTCGAGAATTTACTTTTCTTGCTGGACGCTAAGAATCCATTGATTTTCCTTTTCTCACCAACCTCTGACCTTTCCAGACCTTTTTCCCTGATCTGGGTCTCAACATTTCTAGCAGCCCAGATGGCGGCTTTCAATGTGGTTGCTTGCTTAACCATTGGACCATAGTCCGCTGGTAGTCCAAGGGCAAACTTGTTGACCTTAGAGAGTTCTGTAGGCACCAAATATGGGATAAACTTCATCTTTTCCGTGAAACTTGTAGCGTATTCAGTAACGTTCAATTTCCCTTTCTTCAAATTCTGAAACTCATTACTGATTTCCAGAAGGTCCTGTTCGGAGCAGTATTGTAGCTTTAGTTGTTCCACAAAGTCTTCCCAAGACATTTTGCTTGCTTATCCCTTGGGCATAGAGTCAGCTTACAGCTTCCACCAACTCAACACACCAGATTTTAGCAGAGGGATCGCAAGAGCGGTCTTCTGCCTGTTGTTGCATTCGCAACTTTCAAACATAGTCTCCATTTCAGAGACCCAGTCCATAATTTGCACCGACATCGGGCTTCCGGATAGGCATGGTGGTTTGGATGCCATGAAATCCTTATACTTGCACCCACGACCATCATTTCCTCCATACTGGTTATTGCGTCTAACCATTGGTTGTTCGTCTTGACCAATGAGCCCACTAAAGTTTTCTCCTTCAGACTGCCCTCCATTCTCCTTAGGCTCTTCCGCTTGAATTGACGGTTCTTCACGATTCTGCCTAAGCAGGCGTCTTGTTTCTTCCATCTGACGATCCAACATCATTTGAATCATCATTTGTACACCAGCCATTGTTATCGGCTCGGGTGCAGCAGCTACGACAGGTACTTGTTGATTTACAGGCGGTTGATTCCTGTTTTCATCAGCATTTCCAACTCCGCTTCTTGTTCTCACCATTTTGATCTATACACCGAATAATTTCACCTTATTACTCCAAACGATTACATGCTAGTTCTAATATCGTACATATACGCTTAGAATCCTAAACACATAAACCTTCAGATCCGGTTGGCAATAAACCGTAGATCCGAACAAATAATATCATATATGGCAACATATAACATTTAGCACATAAAAGCATTTTAGGCAACTTTCCTAAAATAAACTAGTGCTTGTGTCTAAAATACAACAGACACACACCTCGCAATCTCCACTTAGCATCCTAAGTTTAAGTTTAGAAATCCTACAAATTCCTAGTTCGCTTAAACTAATGCTCTGATACCAACTGTGACATCCCCAAAATCTCGGCCAGAAAAGACCGATTTCATTTATGCTTTTTAAAATAATTTTCAGAGTAAATCCTTTTAATTTTAAAAGAGATGCGGAATTTGTTCCCAAAAACAAAACATGATAAAATAGATATTTATCAAAACATTTCATAAAGAAATATGATTTCATTTCATAATCAAAAGTCGGGATGTCATGTTCCGATACAGATCATAAAGCATAACCGATAGCATTACAAGTCATTCAACAAATATATACATATACAGACTTGTAAACAAAACAACTTGATGTTCGCCCATCTTAAGCTCTTGCGCCACTTCCTGTAAAATAAATCAACTGAGTGGGTCAGGCTTGGGAGCCTGGTGAGCCTATAGGGTTTTCAACCTACTATAATTATATTTAATTTCAACAATCAACAATAAACCCGATTACCCATTCCCGTTATCCTCACCTTACGTTCCTAAAAATAACGTCTATTATAAGGAACCTATTTCAGGATTTTTCATCGGGACGAACATCACTGCAGAGGGGCTTCCTCAACAATAAGTGTCCTAAAGGCAACCATGTGGGGGATAGAGTACACCGGTGAACACGTCGTTCACAACACCTACAGGTAATGAGCCTGCTAGTGTTCCACAGGACAGTCTAGAATAGTCCGTGGTCGTCATCCATACTCCGCTGAATGACTAGAATAACACCAATAACACCGAGGCCTCTCATCTGTTTATTACATCCCAATTACCTACCCATGTTCTACCCAACATATTAGTAGATAAAAATATACATTTTTATACATTGTTTAAAAACCTGTATAACATGCATTAAGCAATACATATTCCACATAACATATGAGGCATACACACATAACGCGTATTTCATAGAGAATACATCAGATCTATAAGATAGAAGAGAGTGAATATACACTCACACGTATAACAACCAAATATATACACATAACACGTATTTTATAGGAAATACTTCATAATATTGCGTTGGAATGAAAATAACTACACACTCACTTGATCAGAAGATGATCGGGCAGCACTACGGCTTGCAGAAGAGGTGTTTCTCCGTAGATCTGGAAGATCTTCACAAAACCGAGCTCCTCGCGGGCAGAGTTTCGGCTCGGGAATAACGCTCTTCGGGATCCTCGGGGCTTCGGATCTTGCTTCGGGGCTCGGGAATATTACCGGGGCTTCGGGGTATAAACGGCACGCAAAACGAGGCAAAACTTAGAGAGAGGGAAGAGTTTGAACAAGAGAAAATGGCTGAATTCGAGTTCTATTTATAGGCTGAGGGTCTGGGATTACGCGGGGCGTACTCGGGTTACGCGGGGCGTACTTTGACGTCACTGCGTGCGTCGACTGGTGGCACTCGAGTATCGGTCAGACAAGTTGCATCCGACTGAGTACGCTGGGCGTACTCAAATTACGCGGGGCGTAATTGACTCGTCGAACTTCTAAATTGCGTAACTTTCGCATACGAGCTCCATTTTCGACGTTCTTTATATCCACGCGAAGGTCAGACCATACTCTACAACTTTCATTTAGACTCCATTGGCTAATTTTGACTTTTATTTTTATTATTTATTTTTAGAAGGCCGGGACAGAAAAACTTCGTTATAAATTCATAACTTCTTCGTCTAACGTCCGTTCTCGCCTAACTTGTCATCGTTTCGCTACTAACAATGAGATCTTCGATTCTCATTTAGATTGTTTCGGCTAAAAACCGCTCGATCTCAAATCGATTATTCGGGCTGCGTACCGCCACGTCGAAACTTCAGAAAATCATAACTTCCTCATACGAAGTCAGATTTGGGCGTTCCTTTTATGCACGCTCTCGGTTTAACGAAATCTACGACTTTCGTTTAGATCGCTAAGGCTAAATATTGCTCTATCTTAAATTCATATTTTACGTCACTCGGCGTCGTGCCGGTTCTGTCTCGAAATTTCGACAGGTCATAGCTTCTTCGTTATAACTCGGATTTTGGCATTCCTTATATCTCCGGAATCCTTGTTTCAACCACTACAACTTTATGCAAAGATGTTGGGCTTATCTCACACTTTAATTTTTTATGCTTATTTTATTCTTAATTCATTAAATTATAAAAATTAAGAAAATACACACATAAATCACATAATTCAAATAATTCACAAATAATACATTCTTATTATTTCAAGTTGAGTTACAAGGTTAACCTAGACTATTACATTGCTAAAAATGGCAAGCCTAGAAACACGGGCGTTACCTCCAATACTCTCAAGAAATTACCCGGTTCTCCCTCACTCAGGGCTCAAACCATCACCATCTGGCACACCAACAATCTATTTCACAGACTGTTCCACCAGGTACATCACACTTACTCTTGTAAAGTACCACATAACACTCAATGATCTTCCCAATAGAGACCAAGCAGCTCCCAATATCCCGAATCTCAGATAAAATCCTCGAAAAACTTCCCAACGTGTCATCCGAAATCTCACGCTGACACATTACTGGACACCTCAATTGTCCCGTAGTAGCCATGACTCTCAGTCTGAAGATAATGAATTATCACACTTCTTGTCTTCAACTCCCCAACAAACGTCCCATCACGAGAATTATCAAGAGAGCAGAGACCTCACCCCTGCACTCGATATTCTTCATAGAAAATGAGAGCCACCTGTCACGGGACAACTCAATCACCGTGTGCCACTTAGTGTAACTTCGACTAAGTCAGGCTACAACACTTCCTTTGGATGTATAAACGACTAAGTAAGAAAGAGAATAAAGCTTTGAAGTTTCTACAAATGAAAGAGAACTTCTATTAAAGAGCTTGAGAGAATACAAGAGAACTTCCAATGGTTTGGAGCAAATGAGCTCCTCCCTATTTATACTTGTCCTTCCCCCTCTTGGGAAGTTTCTAGATATTGCTACATTTGTCCTATATTCTTGACTAATCTGGATTATTCTACAAAGCTTCATGTATTTACAAGTGTTCATGAAATGTGCTAAATTGTTCTTTGATGTCCTAGAGAAATCTAGGACGTTCCAGGGTCTTTTCTTGCAAGTTCTCCCACTTTCTTGAGTACTTTGGAAGAATCTACAATCTCGCAGCCAATGCTACACCAAAGGGTTTACCTCCAAGCTCAGAAACCAGAAGCTCATTATCTCTTCTGCTTCTCCCAGGAAATGGAAATAGCAAAACTCTGGTCAAAAAAGTGACATCTCCACTATCGGCCAATTGCTCAACTCAGACCGTAATCCTCCATAAAGCACCATTTCTACTCATCCCTGAGTCTTGCGACCCCAACTGGTATCTCACCAAAAATCTCTCGGGAACTAACTCGATTTCCCTTTCAAGGTATGCTCCATTGAAACTCGTCCAACATGGACCTCTAGCCCCACACTCTATTACATCTGATCTCATTCTAATCAATCACAACGGGATAATTGGTAAAACTAGAAACACTAACCGCCACAAGTCATGGTACTCGAACCATGTTATCTCCGCTCAATCTGATATAAATTATGGTACCCGAACCATGTTATCTCCTCTTAATCTGCTACTTAGAACCTCGGGAGAGTGTCCTCTGCTTTCAGTAGTACGGGCCCATACTGTGACATCCCCCAATTTCTCGGCCAGAAAAGACCGATTTGTTTATGATTTGTTTTATAAATCAGAGTAATCATTTAAAGAAAACGGTTGTGGAATTTGTTCCCAAAACAAGATATGATAAAAACTTATCAAAACATTTCTCAAAGAGAATGTATTTTCATTAAATAATAAAACCTCGGGATGTCATGTTCCGGTACAGACACATAAGCATAAATAGAACATACATTCATTTACTCTAGTGATTTACATCTCCTTTAATCTCTCAGTGTAAAGCAACTTCGTATCGATACCTGTGATACAATTAAACTGAGTGGGTCAGGCTTGGGATCCTGGTGAGCATATGGGGTTTTCAACCCACAATAATACATTTATTATATTCAATTATTAAACAATCAACCCAAATACTCATTCCCATTATCTCCTTTATTTCTTAAGGATTTACCCTAAGAATCAACTATCCTTTATCCATTTATTCCTAAGGATTGACCTAAGGAATTGACACAAACTCCACCACTACCAAGGTCCACAAATTACGACTGGTAAATACTTAGTTCAACATACTTAACAAACACCTAGTTCTAACACTCTTAGTGAACAATTAATTCAAAACATTTGGTGAATACTTAGTTCTAAAACACTTAGTGAACACACTCAGTTCAACAACACAAAGTGAACACATCTAGTTCAAAAATACTTAATGAACTCATTGAGTTCATGTTGGATAATGTGTCTAAGTCCATAACTTATTTGGTATATACTTGACCCGACCCGGCATGGTCCATTTGGGTTGCATTTCATCCGAACTATTTATGGATAATTTTATGAGAGTTATACACATATGTTTATTAATATATTATAAGTTATAATATATTAATATGAAGTTATGTTATTTAATTAGTTTTAGTCTTAAATTAATTATGAATTAATTTAGAGATTAAAAGGAAGACTAATTAGATTATGGGCTATTGGTTTTATATAGTGTGGGCTAATACTCATTTGTTTATGGGCTAGGCTTATATGGAAGTCCATGGATGATCCATGGAGCTTTCAACCCATGGATCCTTGGAAAGGAAAAGACATGGGTTATTAGGGTTTCACCCTAACCATGCACACTATATAAGCATGCTTATGGAGCATGAAATGGAACTAGTGAACTAGTGTGTGTGCTTGTGTGTGGCCGAAAATACAAGAGTGTGTATACTCTCTCAAAGTTTTCCAAGTGTTTGTGGTGATTTGTGATTCCATTTGAGGCATTCACATTATTGGTGCTTGGCCCTCAAACTCCAAAGAATCAATCCCATCAAAAAGGTATGTAATCTCTTCTAACTCTTTTATGTTTAAAAGTACACCATGGCATGTGAGATAGGTTATGAACCTTGGAAAATCTATTATTTTGCATGTATTTAGACAAACATAGATCCAAGGTTTATTAGGGTTGCATGCACACTTAGGAAGTGTTAGATTGCTCAAAACCCAACAGTGGTATCAGAGCCTAGGCTTGCTTGTTTGATACTTGATGCAAAATAGTGAAAAGGTTGAAATTGTTGCTGTCTGACGATTGGACTCGCCGAGTCCATGGGGGACTCGCCGAGTACAAGGCAAAATTCATCCTACTCGCCGATTTGGTTCGTGCACTCGGCGAGTAGTATGAACAGAATGCAGAATTTCGACTTTTGCTGCTGGAAATGGACTAGAAATATTACCCTAAACTGTTTTGGTGTTTTAAAACTTGTTTTAGTTGGTGTAATGGTTGTTCTAATCCATTTACAATAGCAGATATCAAAATTCCATGATTTTATGTGTTCATATAATTCTTGAAATTTTGATGATCATGTTCATGTTCTTATGAATTTAGAAAATGATAGGAATTATTTGCTGAATTGTTTAGAATTAATTCTTGATCATTTATGTGTTTTAATGGAGTCCATAATTTGTCCTCAAGTTATGGATTTCCAAAGGTCACTTTTATTTAACACACACTTAAAACACATAAGTTACATGAAAATGAAGAGTCTTCATTTTTATGAACCTTTAATTCATAAGTTATGAAATGAAAAGTTTTCCATAGTTACAAAACTTGCCCTCAAGTTTTGGAATTTGTAAAGTTTCACACACTTTAATAAACTTTAATTCCAACCCTTAGAGTTTTAATAGTTAAAAGTCAACACTTATACTATTTATAACATTAATGGTTAATTATATATATGTATAAGAACAAGTTGTTTTGCCGTTAGTAGGCCTCATTCACGAAGCCGGTCTATAAGGTGGGTATAAGGTTGTTGCCTATAAAATGGCGACTTAATGGGTGTCCATTCTCACCCACCGCTTGCTTGATCGGTGGAGGGTCGTTAGCCGAACGGGTAGAACAATGACTTTAAATCCTCATTAAAAGTATAATGATTATTATAAAGTAACTAAACTCCTTTTAATTCCCAATCTTAGTTACTTTAGGAAAAATGTGAACATGGTGCTAGTCCATGGAATTCACACTTTGTACCTTACCAAGTCGTTGGTGGAGCGTGTGTGGGTAACCGGCACACTAACTTGGACTAGTAAGGATCACGAAGGGTGACTTAATGTTTGTCATAGATCAATGGAGCATGTGTGGTTAACCGACACATTGATTAGGTGATAATATTAAGGGTACCATGTGAATTAGCATGGTTATTCACACCTTTTTTTGTGATCCTCGGCATCCCAGTCACAAAACTTGAAGGGCACAATCGAGATTGAAACATGCCATTGAAAAGTTCAATGAATCTCAAAAGAATCTAGGAATTTCAAATCCAATTAAACCTAATAATTCATTTTGTTTTCATAATGGAAATTGGTGAATCGTCATTCACCTACCTTTCAAATATATTATTACTTAGATTACGGCATCCCTCTTCTAAGTATAATATATTGTGATTGGGTCCTAGCCTTAATATTACATTTGGGTGTCTTATTAAGGATTCTATATATCTAATCTAAACTTGCTTTTTTCCTTCAGATGTCTTCCAACACTAATGCTTCGGGCTCTAACCCAACTGGTTCTTTCTCTCTCATGAATCTTTGTGGGAGGGTCATCTTTGATGGTTCCAACTTCATGGATTGGATTAGGAACATCAGGATGGTTACTCGTTATGAGGACAAAGAATATGTCCTCGATAAGGAGTTAAAAGAGCTTGATGAGTCTATTGCCACTCCTGAGGAGATCGTTGAATTCAGGACTCATGAGAGAGATGCTACTAAGGTGGCATGTATCATGATGGCCACGATGACAGCCGAGCTCCAAAAGTCGTATGAAGATTTCTACCCTTTTGAGATGCACCAAGACCTGATGGAAAGGTACCATCAGAGTGCTCGTCAGGAGCGGTATGAAATAATCTCCTCCATAATAACTACCCGCATGAAGGACGGTGAATCCGTCACGGCCCACATGCAAAAGATGCAAAGGTATGTGGACCGTTTGCTGAAGCTGAATGTAAACATCCCTGAGGAGTTGGAAATTGACATCATTTTGCACTCCTTGCCTTCTTGTTATAACCATTTTCGTATGACATATCATATGAACAAGGAGGAAGTTACCCTCAGCAAGCTTCAAGGACTCTTGAAGACCGCGGAATCCGATCTTAAGGGTAAGGCGGTTGTTACCTCTACTACTCCTACTCCAACATCTACCCCTGTTTTGGCTATCGGGCAAGGCAAAGGGAAGAAGAGGAAGCACCCTTCGAAGGGTACCAAGGGAAAGTCTCTTGAAGGCTCCGCATCGAAGACCAAGAGCGGTTCTGTCACTCCTTCTGCCATTCCCAAGGATGCTGAATGCTTTTATTGCCATGAAAAGGCACACTGGAAGCGAAACTGCCCTAATTACTTGCAGGATCTAAAGGATGGGAAAGTGAAACCCACCCACGCAGGTATTTACACTATATTGTCTAATTACTCATCATATTCTAACTCTTGGGTGCTTGATACAGGATGCGGTATTCACATATGTTTTTATTTGCAGGGCCTAAGAAGAAGTGAGAATGTGGAGCACGGGAAGATAAACTTGATCATGGGGAATAGGGAGGCTTCACCTGTTTCCAAGATTGGAGTTTATACTTTGTTGCTTAATAATGGGTTGAAAGTAGATTTGAATAAATGTGTGTACTCGTCTGAAATGGCGAGGAATATTATTTCTTTTCATGCATTGTACAAACAAGGTTTTACCTTTTCGTTTGATAATGAATGTGGTGGTATTGATGCTTTCTTTAATAATGTGTTTTATTTTAAAGCATTACCTTGTGATGGTGTGTATGAAACTGTGTCGATTGTAGACAACTCAGGAAATAATGTGTTTTATATTGATTCTTCTACTAGCTTAGATAAAGCATCATTGTGGCATTATCGTCTTAGACATGTAAACAAGAAACACATAGGCCAACTCCAAAAGAGTGGAGTCTTGGAGTCATTCGACCTTAAATCGGATGATAGTTGTGAATCTTGTCTACTTGGAAAGATGACAAAATCACCCTTCACGGGAACTTGTGAGAGGGGTGAGGGTTTGTTGGACCTAATACATACTGATGTATGTGGGCCATTCAAAACCGCCACAAGGGATGCTAATTGGTATTATGTGACTTTTATTGATGATTTTAGTAGATATGGGTATGTCTACTTAATCAAACATAAGTCAGAAACCTTTGAAAGGTTTAAGGAATTCAAACAGGAAGTAGAAAATCAATTGGGCAGGAACATTAAGATGCTTCAATCCGATCGAGGTGGTGAGTATCTTAGTATCGAGTTCCTTGACTATCTTAAGGAGTGTGGGATTGTCTCACAATTGACTCCTCCCAGGACACCACAGCTGAATGGTGTAGCTGAGAGGCGTAATCGAACCTTGTTAGACATGGTTCGCTCTATGATGAGTCGAGTTTCGTTACCAATCTCTTTTTGGGGTATGCCTTAGAGACTGCCGCCCATATCCTTAATCTAGTCCCTACAAAGAAGGTTACCAAAACACCTCATGAGATGTGGACTGGGAAGGTTCCCAATTTAGATCACATCAAGATTTGGGGTTGCGAGGCTTTTGTGAGGCGTGAGACTCAAGATAAGCTCGAACCCCGAAGTGAAAGGTGTATTTTCATCGGCTACCCACAGAAATCCTTCGGTTACCTCTTCTACAGACCCAGTGAGAATGTGGTCTTTGTAGCAAGAAGAGGGGTCTTCGTGAGAGAGAATTTATGAGCCAAGGAGACAGTGGGAGGCAAATTGATCTTGAGGAAATTCAAGAAGCAATTGGTGAAGGAACCTTAGACACTAGCAATCAACCTGAGGAGGAAACTCCTGTTGAGCAAGCTGACAAGTCTGTACCTCCGAGGCGTTCCACACGGGTTAGAAACACACCTTCGTTTTATTATGGCTTTCATATTACTACGGAAGGTGATACGTTTATCAGTGTTAGTACATTGGTAAATTTGGATGAACCTAGCAGTGTTAAGGAAGCCATGGCAGGCCCAGAGTCTGCTAAATGGAAGGAGGCTATGGACAGTGAGATGCAGTCCATGTATTACAATCAAGTTTGGAACTTGGTTGACAATGTACCAGACCGTAAAACAGTCGGGTGCAAATGGATCTTCAAGAAGAAGACCGACATGGAAGGAAAAGTGCATACTTATAAGGCTCGACTGGTTGCGAAGGGTTTTACTCAAACTCAAGGTATTGATTATGATGAAACCTTCTCGCCGGTAGCAAAGGTTAAGTATATTAGGGTTATGTTAGCCATTGCCGCATTTCATGATTATGAAATATGGCAAATGGATGTCAAAACCGCTTTCCTTAATAGAAAGTTGGCTGAGGATGTGTACATGAATCAGCCAGAGGGTTTTGTCAGTGCAGAGTACCCAAATAGAGTATGCAAGCTTAAGAAGTCCATTTATGGATTAAAACAAGCATCTCGTAGCTGGAATCTTTGTTTCGATGAGAAGGTCAAAGAGTTTGGTTTCTCGAGAAGTGAAGATGAGTCTTGCGTGTATGTCAGAGCTAGTGGGAGTATAGTTAGCTTCTTGGTACTGTATGTGGATGACATACTACTTATAGGAAATGACATCCCAACCTTGCAGGAGGTTAAGTCCTGGCTTGGGAAGTGCTTTGCTATGAAGGACCTAGGGGAGGCTGCCTATATCCTAGGGATAAGGATATTAAGAGAAAGGAGTAGAAGACTGATTGGACTTAGTCAGAGTACCTACTTGGATAAGGTGTTGAAAAGGTTCAACATGGAGAATTCCAAGAAAGGAGATTTACCGATCCAAAGCAATGCCAAACTGAGTAAGACTCAGAGTCCGAGTGCAGAGGCAGAGATAGCTGAGATGAGCCAACTACCGTATGCTTCCGCTGTTGGCTTGATTATGTATGATATGACTTGTACCCGCCCTGATGTGGCCTTTGCTTTGAGCATGGTTAGCAGGTATCAGGGGAACCCTGGCAAGGCTCATTGGACCGCGGTAAAGAACATTCTCAAGTACCTGCGGAGGACTAAGGATTGGATCCTTACCCTTGGTGGGAGTGATGACTTGAGAGTATTAGGGTATAGTGATGCTAGTTTTCAGACTGATATGGATAACTTCCGCTCTTAGTCAGGCTGGATCTTTACCTTAAATGGAGGGGCAATCTCTTGGAAGAGTTCCAAGCAGGAGACGGTGGCTGATTCGACTTGTGAATCAGAGTATATAGCAGCGAGTGAAGTAGCAAAGGAGGCGATATGGCTAAATAACTTCACCGGGGACCTTGGAGTTGTACCAGCTATTAAGGAGCCTATGGAGATTTTCTGTGACAAAAATAGTGCGGTTGCCTTAGCCAAGGAACCGAGAGATCATGGCAGATCCCAACACATTGACAGAAAATATCACTTTATAAGACACAAGATTGAAGAAGGACTCCTCGTGACAAAGAGGATATTGTCGGATGAGAATCCTGCAGATCCCCTTACGAAGGAACTGACGAGGGTTAAGCATTTTCAGCATGCGAGGTGCATCGAGCTGAGGGACGATATTAGTTTTACAGATTAGATAGTTTTTCCTGAAGCTTGTAAAATGTAATCGACGTTTGATGATGAATAAAATTTGTGATTTATTTATGAGTAAAGTGTTACTGTCATTGTCAATTATTTACTATTGTTTCAGTTTTGCATGTTTTGACTTCCAGAATAATTAATTTATTCAAACCTCCACAATCGATCATACGTCGGAAGTAGGTATGAATCAAGATTGTCATGAATTGGGTTTGTAGATGGCTAAAGGTGTTTAGACATGGCAATGGTTGCTGCAACATTCATGAGTACTCATAAGTTATGAGTATTGGATTAAACCCACGCTCACTTGTATCACTTCATGGAATTTATCTCGAGTGATCGTGAGACGATAATATCATATAAGTCTTAAAACCTAGAGATATGAGTTGTTACCTATGAGTTGGTTGTGCATTGATTGCACGTAAACGCATCAGTAACTTGATGTTATAAAACGTGCCTTTGTGTACAATTCAACAAGTAGTAGAACAAGCATATGAGTCGAAGTTTATCTGTTCCTTCTAGAAATAGAAGCGATATCTGGGCCCC
Organism: Lactuca saligna; assembly: GCF_052625555.1. Classification (NCBI taxonomy): domain Eukaryota; kingdom Viridiplantae; phylum Streptophyta; class Magnoliopsida; order Asterales; family Asteraceae; genus Lactuca; species Lactuca saligna. The sequence goes on along the minus strand of NC_136421.1, from coordinate 48,211,470 downwards.
TCGATGATTTTGTGTTGACCCATGTACCGGGCCCGGTCAGAACTAAATTGATGTGTTCAGTTAAGTTCTTTGTCAAACAAATCGGAAATCGAGAAACAACTGCCAGACAATAAGCAAGACATAGTTCCATGTGTTTGTCCGGCTGATATCATGAGAACAGAGGATTATGTGATCACTTGTCTTAAAATGGCGCTTCATAGTTCAGCGGAGTTTTCGAGAGCTACGATTGCTGGTTGGTTCCTGAAGTTATATAGACAAATACAGTTATTAGACTTATCCAAGTGGGAGTCTGTTGGATAAAGTGTCTAAGTCCATAACTTATTTGTTATATACTTGACCCGACCCGGCATGGTCCATTTGGGTTGCATTTCATCCGAACTATTTATGGATAATTTTATGAGAGTTATACACATATGTTTATTAATATATTATAAGTTATAATATATTAATATGAAGTTATGTTATTTAATTAGTTTTAGTCTTAAATTAATTATGAATTAATTTAGAGATTAAAAGGAAGACTAATTAGATTATGGGCTATTGGTTTTATATAGTGTGGGCTAATACTCATTTGTTTATGGGCTAGGCTTATATGGAAGTCCATGGATGATCCATGGAGCTTTCAACCCATGGATCCTTGGAAAGGAAAAGACATGGGTTATTAGGGTTTCACCCTAACCATGCACACTATATAAGCATGCTTATGGAGCATGAAATGGAACTAGTGAACTAGTGTGTGTGCTTGTGTGTGGCCGAAAATACAAGAGTTTGTATACTCTCTCAAAGTTTTCCAAGTGTTTGTGGTGATTTGTGATTCCATTTGAGGCATTCACATTATTGGTGCTTGGCCCTCAAACTCGAAAGAATCAATCCCATCAAAAAGGTATGTAATCTCTTCTAACTCTTTTATGTTTAAAAGTACCCCATGGCATGTTAGATAGGTTATGAACCTTGGAAAAAATATTATTTTTCATGTATTTAGACAAACATAGATCCAAGGTTTATTAGGGTTGCATGCACACTTAGGAAGTGTTAGATTGCTCAAAACCCAACAGTTCAAACACTAAGTGAACACATAGAGTTCTAAAATACCTAATGAACACATTGAGTCCAAAAATACCAAGTGAACACATAGAGTTCTAAAATACCTAATGAACACATTAAATCCAAAAATAGCAAGTGAACACATAGAGTTCTAAAATACCTAATGAACACATTGAGTTCAAACACTAAGTGAACACATAGAGTTCTAAAATACCAAATGAGCACATTGAGTCCAAAAATACCAAGTGAACACATAGAGTTCTAAAATACCTAATGAACACATTGAGTCCAAAAATACCAAGTGAACACATAGAGTTCTAAAATACCTAATGAACACATTGAGTCCAAAAATACCAAGTGAACACATAGAGTTCTAAAATACCTAATGAACACATTGAGTCTAAAAATACCAAGTGAACACATAGAGTTCTAAAATACCTAATTATTTTGTCTCACATAAACTATTTCATCTATCCATGTTCTACCCAACCTAATTGTAAATACAAACACATATACAAGTTAAATCTTTTAAAACATGTATAAAACATGATTTCAACATCTACCTCAAGTAAACAAACAATGTATAAACACCCTGCACGTACTTCATAACAAATAATTCATATTTATGTGGTAGAAGAAAGTGAATATACATTCACACATATAACAACAAAATATACACATAACACGTATTTCAAATAAAATACTTTGTATTTATGCGTTAGAAGAAAGTAACCACACACTGACTTGATCAGAAGATGATCGGACAACACTACGACTTGTAGAAGTAGTATTCTTCGGTGAAACCGGGATCACTTCACACACCTAGTTTCTTGCGGCCAGAGTTTCGGCTCGGAAACTCTTTTCTTCTCGGGATCTTCGGGCTTCAGGACTTGCTTCAGGTCTTGGGGTTGATACCGGGGCTTCGGGGGTACTTCTTTTCACGTAAATCAAGGTAATATGGGTGAGAGATGAGAGAATGAGCAACCAAACTCGCTTGACCCTTCATATCAATTTATAGGGCAAAACTGGTCCTTGCCACGTCGTGTCACCTTTTAGAACATCGTGGGCTTGGTCGTCATTGCATGCGTCATCTCAAGTTGCATCTGGGGGACTCCCGGAGGTGTCAGAAGACCTACCACGTCATGGCACTGCTTGCCACGTCGTGGTCTCTGACACAGCTTTGGGGTTCACGCCCCAAACTTCAGAAGTTCATAACTTTCGCATATGAACTCCGTTTTCGACGTTCTTTATATCGACGCGAAGGTGAGATTGTGCTCTACAACTCTCGTTTAGACTCCATTGGCTAATTTTGACTTTATTTTTAATATATTATAAGTATATTACTTATATATATTATCTTTAGTAGGCCGAGACAGGAAAACTCCGTTCGAAATTCATAACTCCTTCATCTGAACTCTGTTTTCGTCTGTCTTTTTATCGTTGGACTACTATCAAAGAAATCTTCAACTCTCGTTTAGATCACTAAGGATAGATATCTATCTACCTTAAATTCACTATTTACGTCGTGCTGGGTCGCGCTGGGTCATGTCGGTTCTATCGCGAAACTTTGACAGGTCATAACTTCTTCGTTATAACTCGGATTTTGGCATTCTTTATATGCACGGAAAGCTTGTGACATATACTACAACTTGGTTAAGATTAATCCTTCTAAATAATCTTCCATCAAAAATTCATTTTTGATGCTTATCGTCTCTAATTTAACTAGCCCGGATCTACGGGCGTTACAATTATCTCCCCCTTAGGATGATTACGTCTTAGAATCATCAACGAAATAGGACTTGCATAATGATTCCACAAATTATCTCTTCATCCTAGGTAATAACCATAACTTTTATGTTTCCTCGATGGAGTATTTAACTCTATGGCTTTCTTGACTGCAGACGATGCCCAATCTTGCATATGCTTATCGTACTATGCTGTACTTTCAATTATAACTTCCAAGTTACAAAATAAGTCCTTATTGTGGACTCCTTATTCTTCTCAGGATAAATACTTTCCTTTATCTATTGTAATAGACTGATGGGTCGTGTTCTAATGACCTCTCATCGTATGATGCAACGCTTAGACTCAAGTCTCTTAGAGTCAAATTCTATAATGGAATATACCTTCCTTCATATTCTAACGTGATATAATCACATTTTTTTTACATGTAGCATTTCTAGCTACAAGCTTCCTTAACAACGAGTGCGATGCTATCGATCGCATTGATTTCAATCTTTTGACTTAGGTCAGATGTTACATCGAACTTGGTTCCATGAACCACGTAACAAACTCCTCGTAGTCGGACTCAATTTGATATGATCACTAGGGTCGGAATAACAACCATCTTACTAGTCACTACCGAAACAAGGGTAATGACATACTTGAACAAAACATAATCAATTACTAGCTTCTTGGTAACCTTGTGACTTTCCCTGATCCAAGTGTGAGTCCTGTGCTTCCGGTAGTATATGCATCTACTACCTTTCACACCTACTCATACTCGTCCCAAGTATTATCTCGCAGTCGACCAAGTCACCATACAAGAAAATCACAAAACAATTTAACACATACGAATGTGTCCAAATAATCATAAACAATTTCCCTAGACTCTACTAGGACTTCTTCATTGCTCAATCTTCAATCATCAACTCTAATTCAACTCGATTGGTGATGGAAATACCAGACGATAAGACAACTTCAAGAATTTCATCAATCATTCCATCATCCTGCCAATCGAAAGTGTACTTCAGACATACCATACTCCTTTAAACATATTGTTATTTCATAAGACATACTCTAAAGGCAAGATACCACTCTTACGATATCTTTTGATAGGTATCATCCACTATCATAAGCCTTCTTCATTTCCTCCATTTACTCAATTTGTCTACGAGTCTTCACCATGACCTCTTGTACATCCAAGCAGACATTTGGTGTACCAAACGAGAATTTTTAAGATAAGAAAGTTTTTTTTAATTACGATAAACGTATAAATCTCCTTATCACCCAGAAACATTTACATGCTAGTTCTAATTTCGTAGTCATACGCTTAGAATCCTAAACACATAAGGTTTCCAGATCTGATCGGCAACAGACCATAGATCCGAACAAATAATAACATCAATTTAGCTATCACACTAAACAATTAGCACATAAAAGCATTTTAGGCATCATTCCTAAAATATAAACTAGTGCTTGTGTCAATGTAGGTGTACTACCTAACATATTTTAGACACACTCCTCAGAATCATTACTTAGCATTCTAAGTTTAAGTCTAGAAATTTCCTACAAATTCCTAGTTTGCTTAAACTAATGTTCTGATACCAACTGTGACATCCCCAAATTTCCCGACCAGAAAAGACCGATTTGTTTATGATTTGTTTTATAAATCAGAGTAATCATTTAAAGAAAACGGTTGCGGAATTTGTTCCTAAAACAAGATATGATAAAAACTTATCAAAACATTTCTCAAACAGAATGTATTTTCATTAAATAATAAAACCTCGGGATGTCATGTTCAGATATAGACACATAAGCATAAACAGAACATACATTCATTTACTCTAGTAATTTACATCTCATTTAATCTCTTAGTGCAAAGCAGCTTCGTATTGATACCTGTGATACAACTAAACTGAGTGGGTCAGGCTTGGGAGCCTGGTGAGTATATAGGGTTTTCAACCCACAATAATACATTTATTATATTCAATTATTAAACAATCAACCCAAATACTCATTTCCATTATCTCCTTTATTTCTTAAGGATTTACCCTAAGAATCAACTATCCTTTATCCATTTATTCCTAAGGATTGACCTAAGAAGTTGACACAAAGTCCACCACTACCAAGGTCCACAAATTACGACTGGTAAATACTTAGTTCAACATACTTGACAAACACCTAGTTCTAACACTCCTAGTGAACAATTAATTCAAAACATCTGGTGAATACTTAGTTCTAAAACACTTAGTGAACACACTCAGTTCAACAACACAAAGTGAACACATCTAGTTCAAAAATACTTAATGAACACATTGAGTTCAAACACTAAGTGAACACATAGAGTTCTAAAATACCTAATGAACACATTGAGTCCAAAAATACCAAGTGAACACATAGAGTTCTAAAATACCTAATGAACACATTGAGTCCAAAAATACTAAGTGAACACATAAAGTTCTAAAATACCTAATGAACACATTGAGTTCAAACACCAACTGAACAAATAGAGTTCTAAAATACCTAACGAACACATTGAGTCCAAAAATACCAAGTGAACACATAGAGTTCTAAAATACCTAATGAACACATTGAGTCCAAAAATACCAAATGAACACATAAAGTTCTAAAATACATAATGAACACATTGAGTCCAAAAATACCAAGTGAACACATAGAGTTCTAAAATACCTGAACACATTGAGTCCAAAAATACCAAGTGAACACATAGAGTTCTAAAAATACCGAATTATTTCGTCTCACATCAACTATTTCATCTACCCATGTTCTAACCACCCTATCTGTAGATGCAAACACATATACAGTTTAAATCTTTTAAAACATGTATAAAACATGATTTCAACATATATCTCAAGTAAACAAACAATGTATAAACACATAGCACGTACTTCATAACAAATACTTCATATTTATGTGGTAGAAGAAAGTGAATATACATTCACACATTTAACAAGAAAATATACACATAACACGTATTTCATATAAAATACTTCGTATTTATGTGTTAGAAGAAAGTAACCACACACTCACTTGATCAGAAGATGATCGGACAACACTACGACTTGTAGAAGTAGTATTCTTCGGTGAAACTGGGATCACTTCACACACCTAGTTTCTCGCGGGCAGAGCTTCGGCTCGGAAACTCTTTTCTTCTCGGGATCTTCGGGCTTCAGAACTTGCTTCAGGTCTCGGGGTTGATACTGGGGCTTCGGGGGTACTTCTTTGCACGTAAATCGAGGTAATATGGGTGAGAGATGAGAGAATGAGCAACCAAACTCGGCTGGCCCTTCAAATCAATTTATAGGGCAAAACTGGCCCTTGCCACGTCGTGACACCTTTTGCCACGTCGTGGGCTTGGTCTTCACTACATGCGTCATCTCAAGTTGCATCTGGTGGACTCTCGGAGGTATCAGAAGACCTGCCACGTCATGGCACTGCTTTCCACGTCGTGGTCTCTGACACAGCTTTGGGGTTCACACCCCGAACTTCAGAAATTCATAATTTTTGCATACGAACTCCGTTTTCGACGTTCTTTATATCAACGCGAAGGTGAGATTATGCTCTACAACTCTCGTTTAGACTCCATTGGCTAATTTTGACTTTATTTTTAATATATTATAAGTATATTACTTATATATTATCTTTAGTAGGCTGGGGCAGGAAAACTTCGTTCGAAATTCATGGCTCCTTCATATGAACTCCGTTTTCGTCTGTCTTTTTATCGTTTGACTACTATCGAAGAAATCTTCAACTCTCGTTTAGATAACTAAGGATAGATATCAATCTACCTTAAATTCACTTTTTACATCGTGCTGGGTCGCGCTGGGTCATGTCGGTTCTGTCGCGAAACTTTGACAGGTCATAACTTCTTCGTTATAACTCGGATTTTGGCGTTCTTTATATGCACGGAAAGCTTGTGACATATACTACAACTTGGTTAAGATTAATCCTTCTAAATAATCTTCCATCAAAAAGTCATTTTTGATGCTTATCATCTCTAATTTGACTAGCCCGGATCTACGGGCGTTACACATACTACCTGCCACATTTACCCATACTTTCCACATAGATCATACCAGATTTCCTAAGTGGCTGCTCAACCTTCTAGACCCCCAATCTTAATAAACCTGGTTGCTCCCCAGTGAATACTCAAATCTATTAGCGTACTTATCTGACTAAGGTCACTCCCTAGGTTCTCACACTTCTCTGCCATCAACTGCTGAAGAAATCCTTATGATGCCAACCATCTACCTCCTGAATATCATCATATGCACTTAGTAGTTGACTCCCATCATCGAGAGTTCCACAGAGCACGAAGCAAGTAGTATTCAGGCATCGAATAATCTCCACCAACACGTAAAACCACTCTAGGTTACTACTCCAATTTCTCTACTCACACTCAAAAGGTATCACCAAACTCAAGCAACTCTACCCCTCACCGGTATCTAACTACTCTCTCAGTAGGCTCCTCCAGTGATCATCTAGTTACCTCTCCTAGATTACTCCTCTACTCAAAGCGCTCTCTCTCTCTAAATATTCTTGATGGATACTCTTACTCTCGCATATATTCCAAGCACATCACAGATAACAACAAATCCTAGGCTAAGGCATCACAAATCATGCAACTCTAGCCTTAGTATATGAAATACCTAGCCTATCTTCTAGCATGCATCACTACTATCTCAATAATAACTCATAACACAAATAAGTAAGGGTAATTTGGGAAATCACCGTTTGGGCTCTGGCTGATTGTACACACTCTCCTTCTGAAACGACCCAAAAATACAACCCAAATTTTTCTTTAACAACATTACTAAAATCATATTTAGAAAAACTGTATCATAAGTCATAACATAAATTCTCGAGTATTAATTCAAAACATAACATCATTATCAGAGTCAAACATTCCCAGGCTATCTGACTATGGTGTGTGCACTGCAATCTTCCCGAGCTCTTTTGTTTTTGAAAACTGAGTACCTGAAACCAAAACTGAAAACCGTAAGCACGAAGCTTAGTAAGCTCCCCCAATCTAACACATACCATGCAATAACATATAAAGCACATACTGGGCCTTGCCCACTGCATCGGACCGATGTTTGGACTAACTGGGGCCTTGCCCCCTACATCGGACCGAAGTCTGGAAACTGACTGGGACCTTGTCCCCTGCATCGGACCGAAGTCCGGACTAACTGGGGCCTTGCCCCTTACATCGGACCGAAGTCCGGAAACTGACTGGGACCTTGTCCCCTGCATCGGACCGAAGTCCGGACTAACTGGGGCCTTGCCCCCTACATCGGACCGAAGTCCGGAAGCTGACTGAACATAGCATAGCATAACATATCAACTAGCATGAACACATATACTGCATACTACATCGGGCCGTAGCCCGGAACACATAACACATAACACATAACACATAAATCCTGTCTGAGCCACGAAGGCATCAAACATACTAAAATCTGCATCGAACCGAAGTCTGGATACTACTGCTAGCTAGACGGGCCGACATTGTGGCCTTAGACCCGTTCCTACTGAAAGGAAACTCACCTGATGCTGCTGAACTGCTGCTGCTAATCCTTTTGACTGCTACCTGACCTCTGACTTCGACTGCTGCTCCACTAGCTCCTCGAGCTACCAATATCAATATAACACTTAGTCCAACTGACCTCCAAAGGTCACTAGGTCAATTCTGGTCAAGGTCAAAATCCTGGTCAAAGTCAACCTTCCGGGTCAACCCTACTCGCCGAGTCTACCCACTGACTCGCCGAGTTCATATGTTCTGGGTCTTTCTTATTCCCGACTCGACTCGCCGAGTCAGTCCATGACTCGCCGAGTCCAACTAGTTCCACGTCCTGTCCTGTCCAACTCGCTGAGTCACTACCCGACTCACTGATTCGAGCCCCAACTTGAAGGGTTTAGGGTTTCGCGATCAGACTCGTCGAGTCCTAGACAATCTTCAACCAACTCGTCGAGTTGCTCATCCAACTCGCCGAGTCCATGCCTAACTTCATCCGACTCGACGAGTTGTTCATCCTACTCGTCGAGTTCCTCCTTATCTTCAAGCTACTCGCCGAGTCCACTCGAAGGACTCGCCGAGTCTATCCAGTCCTCAATCCATACAGTGGCTTTTCAAGCCAAACAGAGTTTCCAACTCATAGATTCATACTTCTAGGGACTATCCCCCACGTAAAGTGGCAAACTTTACGTGTAGATTAAGAGATCTAGGCTCAAAACACCCTAAACTAGGGTTTATGGCAAACATACTTCTTCAACATACCAAGGGCTGATACTTTAAGGGATTCAAGACCAAAACAAACATGGATATGAGGTAGCAACCTCAGATCTGAACCTCCAACTCGGATTGGTTACATATCATACCAACAATGACCAAAACTCACATATAAGAATAGATCTAGGTGCAAAGGGAGTCCAAGCAATAGCTTATTACCTCCAACTGGTCTGAAATGTCTTCTCAATCTCGGATCTACAGTCCCTTCTTGCACCTCCAAGGCTTTTCTTCCTTCTCCAATCTTTAGTGCACTCTACAAGGCAAGATCTAGCTCAAAAACGGATATGGCGGCTAGGGTTTGGTGTTCTGGGGTAGAGAGGCAGTAAAGGAACCCTAGGAAAGATAATGAGACGCTTAAATAGGCTCCAAATCCCGGATTTAGGGTTTTTCCTCGCTCAGACCCAACTCGTCCAGTCTCCTTGGCCGACTCGCCGAGTCGGTCGCTTACACCATAACCCGGATCCCGCTCGGACTCGCCGAGTCCCTCCATGGACTCGCCGAGTCTCCCCTTAAACTTGAGGTTTTTTCTTTATTTTCTTGGCTTTCCAAACTTTGGGGTGTTACACCTTCTCATTTTTCTCTTAGATACTCTTACTCGTTTTAGAAAAATCTTTTCTTCTTGAAAACTTTTCTCAAATCCTCAGTTTGAGTCCAGACTTATCCGAAGGTGCATCCGAATCCCTCAAACCAAGACTCTGATACCAACTGTAACGACGTAAATTCTCAAAACAAAATTTTCATTTGAAATCACATAATTATCATAATGTATTTCAAAAAAATATCATTTATTAAGTTTACAATTCAAAACTGCATAAATGCTCGGTTAAAATCCAGGATCCTCAAAAACATAACTCTTTCACTGGTGTGTACAATCAAGTCAGTGCCTTCCCGCGATTCTGAGAACAACCTGAAACACATAACACATAACACATAACACAGTAAGCACGAAGCTTAGTGAGTTCCCCAAAATACTGTGACAACCCAAAATTTCCATTATGTACGAACTTTATTAGGTCAATAGAAGTTATAACAGTCACAGTAAATTTTCAGACTTTTCCGTATAAATTTGAGTATTTCACGATTTACACCTAAGGAGATATCAGGAGAGTGGATGCACCAGGGTTTTGTGCAGCACTGTTATTCCAAAACTCTATTGTATTAGAGTTCATTACGGGAATAAAAATATTTTCTGCCAGAAATCCCAGGACTATAAATATGAAATTATTTCATTTGTTACATTTCCAACTAGAGAAAAGCCATTTTCTCTCTCACGGATCTTCGGGTTTTCATCCCAAACCGTGAGTACCTCTCTCTAGTTGTATTTTATGGCTTATAATGTGTTTAATAACATAGATTACATAGCAAAACTGCAAGATTCAGGAGTTTACCGCCCAAGAACATCTTGGGGAGTAAACTCTTATATAAGGCTTATATGATGCCTAGTCCCTTCCACTTGTAAAATAACGAACTTAGGCTTGTATATAGGTGTATTTAAGACAAGAAAACATCAAAGAAACACCAAGGTTGAGGTGTTCACGGCCCAAGAAGTTCTTGGACTGTGAACTCCAAAATCAATGACCAAAGAGTGTTTTAATCACTCCTAAAGCCTTGGACAATAGCCTCTATTTATTCCTAGTTAATTGAGGGACCTTAAAACATCAAAAACCCCTCCCAAAGAGAGATTACGGCCGTAATCTCTAAGGGAAAAGGTTCTTGGGCCGTGAACATGAAGGAAGGGCACCAAGGTGTGCCTAAGGCCTTCATTAGCCTTAGATAAATGTATAGAACCTATCCTACATGAGATTGTAACTTGAAAGCATAAAAATATCCACTTCCATATGAGTTATGGCAGTAAACTCAAAAGGAAATGGCCTTTGGGCCGAAAACTCCTAAAAAGAGTGTCTTGATGCCCTAAACCCTTCCAAGTATTAAACCACCAAGTCAAATTACTTCTAGAAATCATTTAGGACTTCAAAACACAAAATGACACTAAGCCTAGGAGTTCACAGCCATAAACCCAAGGGTTTACGACCGTAAACTCATTGTGTGGGGTTTATTGGAGAGTAAACTCAAGTATGAGGTCCCTTGGAACCCTAAACTCACTAGCCTTGTCCCACAACAGCTTAGATGCAATCCTTAGGGCTTATAACACTTATATAAAGTGTTTATTGTGTTCTAGGATGTCTTAACATTATTAGTTAGTAGTTTAAGACTAATTGGATACATATATGTGGTATTATATGTTAACTAGGGTTATAAAGTGTGTTCAAGACTTCACTTGTCACCTAGCGATCCTACATCTTCAGTTCATCCGTACCACTCACTACAGGTGAGGTCATACCCCTTAACCAATGATTTAAATTTTTTTAAATGCTTTATGGGGGGGGGGGGAATACAAGTTAAATACTTATAGTTATTACATCAATCACATGTGGTTAATAACTACAAGACCAGTGATTTCTTATCGTTCAAACTGTTTATCAAACTGTATTGTTTCAAACTGTTTCACAAACTCTTTTACTTATCAAATACTTTTACTTAAACTCTTTTATATTTATTATCAATTGCATGTCTATGTATGTATACTTATATAAGAAATGTTTAAAAGGCTTAGGAATGCATGCCCGCCCTATTTCCTTTTCGCGCTTGAGATGTGGTCTGGTGGGATATCGGGTATCCATCCGAAGGTAATTTAAATATTAATTATATATCATGTGTACATATATAGTCATAAAAGTCCTTCCAGTTCATTCAGTACCTTTGGGTAGCAAGGGTATACTTCCATGTTCATACGTACCAGTTACATCACTAGTAAGTTACCATAGTGGTAGCACAGGAGGATACTAATACTATAACTAGAACAATGAAACATACAATGAGTCAGTTCGAGTAGTACTCACAGTACATTACTATACATGCTAGATAAAGAGATAACATACATTACAACTAGTACACATAGTACATTACTATACATGCTAGATAGAGAGAACATACATTACAGCTAGCACACGCAGAACATTTCAGTACACACAGGCTAGATAGAGAAAGATTACACTTTCAGTTAGCACATTCATTACATATACATTTATGCAGTTATGTGAACCATTGAGCGGGTCATGACACTTCCTGCCATGACCGCTCTTGTATCCCGAATCTCCTTAATTGGAGAGCGTATGAGTTTGCGTATAGATCTATACTAGATTGACTATCCTACACCTTGCTGCTCGCTACAGTGGGACTTGCAAGTCTACGGGTGCCAAATGTCATTTCTTACGGCGTCTTACATCGTCGTTTTACTAGAGTCGGTAGCAAGATACAGGTCGATCACATGTTATTTGGAACACCTTTTTGTATTAAGGTAGTTAGTACCACGGTAGTCACTTATTACAAATACTACGGTACGATAATATTTTCCCATTACATTCATTTCGTGAATATTCACACGATGCACAGTAATGTAGTAACTATATTTTTGGTTAATGATAGTCAAAATTGGGAAACACACACTCTAAAAAGAGACATACACACGGACACGAGATGCCTTGGTAGAAGGCTACAGTTAGTAGGAAACATAGGGTTTTCTAGGAGAGTTCAAACATTATACAAAACATTGTACAAAACATCTTACAGAAACAACTTTCAAACATTTTCATACAAACTCAGACATTAATATACTTATGATCTCACCAGCATTAAGCTGATACTCGCTTTCAAAATAACTTGTATTCTCAGGTCACCACTAGACAGGTACAGGTGCCAGGATTTTGAGAAGATGGAGTTCATTCAAGACTCGTCTTTTATTTTGATATGTATATTTTTGGTGTCTATAACATTGCCAGAACACACATGTATGAAATTATATTATTAATGCAATGGATGATGTTGTTGCTTGTTTACTATTATGCATTGTTGTGATACTGTACATGACGTCCTCTGCCCCAGAATGTTTCCGCCATTCATGGTTTTGGGGTGTGACAAATACCACATACAACATCTTAGCCACTCGAGGCTATAACTCTAAAAGACCCTTCGATTAATGTGTCTCAGTGGGACCCTCCAGTCCCACAACTCTGATGGACCCTTCGGTCCTAACTCTGAATAATACATAATGTAGCATATATATAACACAGACAAATGCATAACTCAAGTAAGCATATAAGACCCTCTTTTCATACATAAATACCACCCAAGGTAAACTATAGTGAGAAGACTCACCTGGAAAGCAGCAAGTAAATAACCTCGCACCCGAATCTCGAACTAGCCTCCGCCTAACATAAAGGATGAATATATCTAATTAATATTCTTTTCAAAACTCAAATAACCGAAGGCTATTCTTTCTCTCTCTAACTCTTTGAAGCGGATAAAAAACCATTTTACCCCTCCATGGTCTCTATTACTCCTGTTGATCAAAACCCCAAAGTCAACAGAAGTTAAACTCGAGTCAACAGTCCATGTCTAACCCAACTCGTCGAGTGCACTCTTGCGACTCTTCGAGTCCCCTCGTATCCTCAAAAGTCCCAAAAAGTCCAGCTCAACTCATCGAGTTGACCCCTAACTCGCTGAGTTATCACTCAATCAACCCATCAGGACAAACCCTCACCGAGTCGTCAAGTTAGGCCATGGAGTCGGTGAATCCCTTCGAACAAATTCCTCATTCAAACGATTTAAGGCAGATCCTGTTGGATAAGGTGTCTAAGTCCATAACTATATTTGGTATGTACTTGACCCGACCCGACATGGTCCATTTGGGTTGCATGGCATCATGCATTTGAATAGACTAAATGATAGAAATAACACTTGTGGTTTATTAATATATTATAAGTTCTAATATATTAACAATATTATTTAATTAGTATTAATCAAAAATTAATTTGGAATTAATTAAGTGATCAAAAGATGACTAATTAAATATATGGGTTGATTATGTAAATTATCTATAACTTATATAGTGGACTAAAAGGCTCCATGGATTATCAAGTTGGGTTAAACCCATATGATGCTTCATGGATGCTCCATGAGAGTTACAAACCCATGGGTCATGGAAATGAAGAGTCATGTCACATTAGGGTTTACATGGTGTAACCCTAGATGTGACACACTATATAAGGAACATGATACTCACCAAAATCGGCTACACTAAGAACAAGAGAGGGCAAGCCGATTTTTACAAGTGTTATACATACTCTAAAGTTATTCGAAAGCATTTGGTGTTGTATGAAGCATTTGAGGCATCACACTCGGGGTGCTAGGCTCTCAAGGTTTTCAAGGAATCAAATCAACTACAAGGTATGTAATTCTAGCCATCTTTTAGATTAAAAGTTCCCTATGTATGCTAGATAGGATTATGAACCTTGGAAATCATATTTTGCATGTATTCTAGACAAACATAGATCCAAGGTTATCTAAGGTTGCATATACACTTAGGGGTGTTAGAATGCTCAAAACCCATCAGATCCATCACCCCAAACGTTAGATCTACCATCCTAAGGGTCGATTGTCATGCAAAGCTGCAAGCTTTACGTTTAAACATGGCATATAAGGCTCATAATGCCAAAATAACTCTAACAAGGATGATTAACCACAATAACTATTATGTGGATAAATAAAGCTATAACCTTTGGTCTCTCTGGACCTCAAAAGGGACCTTATGCACTCAAAGTCCCAACAATGGCGGAAGAAACCCTAATCTTCCATATTTACAAGATTTAAGCAAAATAATTAAAAAGGTTCAAGCTTTTACCTCTTACTCAAGCCCTTGCACGAAGTTACACCAGATTCACTGATTCTCTAGCTCCCTTGTTGGATGATCTCCTATTCTCCTCAAGAGATACATTAGTCTACTCCAAGTTTTAGCCTCTAAGACTCTCATGGCTCTCTATACACATTTAGGGTTTGCTCTCAAGGAAGGGTAGCCGCAAATGAGGTTATAAGTTCCTTTAAATAGATCCCAGAAATTAGGGTTTCTCTGCCCAACACCTACTCGGCAAGTCAGTTCTTTGACTCGTCGAGTCCACTCATTAACGACACGCGGACAACTCGATCGTACTCGACGAGTTCGACTTATAACTCGCCGAGTCACTCCATGAATCTTAAGGTTAAACCCATATTAATTCACCTGAAAGTCTGGATGTTACAGTAGGCAACTATAAACCAACATAAATGATGAGTAAATTGCTATAAAATAACAAAAAGAGAATATTTATACCAAATTGTTTTTTGTTTAATGTAACAATTGCTACACGATGACATAAATAAAAAAAGTAGGATGGTATAAAACGACGGTAATACAAAGTAGGTTGCTTAAAATGATGTTAATGAAAAGTACAATGCTATAAAACTCATCACTTATCACATGTTGTCATGTCTACCACAACGTAACATGTAATTCCTTCTTGCATTCATATCCTTTTCTAAAAGAATGTAACATTATTTCAATGTTGAAATGTTTTTTTTGTCTATTTCATTACTAATCATGATTTAAATCAGGTCTATTTTTCTCTGATCAAATCTATATACTATAATAGTGTGGGAATTTTGTGGTTGGTTATCAAACAGGACATAGAACATGAGTTCGAACGGAATGCAACACAAAATCTTCATTATTGAAGATCTTTTGGTTGCTGCTAACTTTCAACTGTAATTTCTTGTAGATGTAGACATAATTTGTTGCCTTAAGGATGAATTTCAAATGTTTATTTTTTAGGATATAAAGACAAAAAGGATGGAGCAGACACACTTAGTTATAGAATAAAAATGTCGTTTAAGTGTTTTGTAATTGTGTTTATTGGTTTGGTGCATGGGCTAACAATTCTTTGGGCTTGTTGATTAAATAGAGGTTAGTTCTTTAAGTAGTATCAAAGGATATTTGGCCTAAATGTAAGGATAAATCTTTTTAATTGAGAGACTATATTTGACCTAAATGTAAGGATAAATCTTTTTAATTGAGAGACTGCCAAAAAAATGTTTGTTAAGTAGTAGAAAGTATACATATATGTAGAATATAGGGCTTAATTAGATGATTTATTCTTTCATAATAAGTCATATGCTCATAGTTCCATCATTAAGAGAACAACTATCACTTTTGATGTATTCTTTCGAGTTTTGACCGATCATTATAATGTAAAGTAACTTTATTCTTATTAATAGAATATTTACACGATAACTAATTATTGTTTCGGTTAGTTGATTGTTCTAATTATGGATTGAATTGTATTTAAATCTTTTTTATTTTGAAGATTGTGTTTGCATAGATAGTTAATTGCGCAAAGATTTACAAAACTTCACAATTTACATTATGGATCTGGATGAAATTTACATAAGCAAATGAAATCGAAGGAAACTTTTCGATAAAAAATACCAAGGTACTGTGAAAAATTTAAAGAATGTTGTTATTTTATTGCAGTTTAGTTTTAGGCCCTAGTTGACAAATTAGATTATAAGCTAACTTATCAATAACTTTTATAAGTTTGCTTATAAGCTACTTTATAACATACAATAAACTATTTTTTATGGTTTTACCAAACTCTAAATTATAATAAACTAACTTATAAGCTAATTTATTTTTACCAAATAGAGCCTTAGCTGTGAAGTATCATAATATAAGGTACTTATTAGTTAAGACACTAAAATTGTGAAGAATACAAGTGTAAGTCGTAGTTAGACTATTATCTTAATTCATTCAAATTTCAATCTAAACTATTTATTCTTCTAACTCGTAAAGTTGATCCGTAAAAGAGATTCACCCCATATTTATTTACAAGAGCTACGTAATATAATTGTTGGGGTGTAAATCCAATCCCACGTCGGAAAAAGGGAGAAATCATATGCTAGCATATAAGACAATGGTTAATCATTTCTTTTGTCAATTGGCTCTAGAAAATGAAATCTCATTGTTCTTTTATGTTGAGCTTGGTTAGGCTAGTAGCATTTCTAACAAGTGGTATCGGAGCTATGGTAGTAGTCCGAATGACGTGGTTATCGTAGGTGACGCAATCCCTTGTAATTCTCAGTCTAACGAAGTTGATTATGAAGCTATCGAAAATCTTCCCAATGGCCTAGGTCAGGTGAGCGTGTCCTTAGAGTACTGGAGGTATGCAAAATGATTGTTTCGAAAATCTTCCCGATGGCCTAAGTCAGGTGAACGTGTCCTGAGAGTACCGGAGGTATGAAAAATGATTGGATCAAATGAACAGTCGTTGAAAAGGAGGTCGGGGCCAATATGGGTGGAACTTGGGTTTTTAATGGAGGATTGTTGGGTGCAAACCCAATCCGACATCGGTAAAAAGAGAAGTCTTCTAACATGACAATGGATAATCTTTTCTATTGTCGGTTGGTTTTAAAAAATAAAACCTCATTGTTCTTCTATGTTGAGTTTGGTCACACCAACAACAATCCTAGAGATAATAAAAACAAATAGAATATAATCAATTTGTTATAACAACATATTTTTCTAATGTAAATATGTAATACCCGCACTATTTGATGTTTCCCAAAATCCAAAAAAGTGTTTGATGTACATTTTCAAAATTTTATTACAGTGTAAAAGAATTAAAAAACAATTAACACACATTTAATTAGAATGAACAAGTGATATTACATTAATACATGTATGTTTATTGTAAAAAAAAATTCTTTGCAAAATAAAAAACACCCGACTTGTAGGGTTTGCGGATCTTTGATTGTTCAATTCTCGGCCCCGATCCGAAACACAAACACATAGTAAACCAGGGTTAACCCTTCCCTTAGCACAGTCGAAGCACTGATCAAATCTTTTGATCTTCGTCGCCATGGGAACCCTAGGAAGAGCCGCATACACAGTTGGATTTTGGATCCGCGAAACTGGACAAGCCATGGATCGTCTCGGCTCACGCCTGCAGGGCAACAACTACTTCAAAGAACAGCGTATGTATTAACCCTAATTTTCCATTTCTTACTTTCGATGCCCTCAACACCTCATTTATATCGTTATTAGGTTTCAGTTTTGGTTCATACATCCATCCACAAGTTTATTTTCTACCAATGTGATCCCCAACGTTTTCCAATTTATCTGGATCATTTGTCATAACATAATCTTCTGATTCCATGTAATAAACAGCGTTTTATGTTATTTCAAATGAATATCTTTTCAATTACTGGAGAATCGAACCTTCGGCATTTGCAGGAGGGTTGATTATCATTTTTCAAAGGATCAATTTTCGTTTCCTCATTTCATCCCCAAATTAGCTTTGCTCGTTAACCATTGAAGAGTTCATTTACTTAGTGAGATTCTTAACATTTTTTAGACAGTCTCCAGGCATCGATCTCTTATGAATGTATACGACAAAGCCCCTACAGTCGATAAAGATGCATTTGTAGCCCCAAGTGCTTCCATCATCGGGAATGTTCAAGTAGGAGCAGGATCATCTATTTGGTATGGTTGTGTTCTAAGAGGTAATACTTTTGTAACTATTATTTGTTTTCCCTCTAGCTGAAATCTTATTTGTTCTACTAATGTATAATATATATTTCTTATAGAATTATCACTTACAACATTCAAAAAGCATTCTTTTTCTATGTTATCCTTCCATTACCTCTATGCATTCTTCAGAAAGATAATATCATAATATATGATATATCCTTCTAGATAATAATCTCTGAAGTTTGCATACAATCTTTTTTTGTGCATAGGTGATGTGAACTCCATCAGTATTGGATCTGGGACTAATATTCAAGACCACTCACTTGTGCATGTTGCAAAATCTAACTTACCTGGAAAGGTCCTTCCTACTGTCATTGGAGACAATGTTACTGTTGGTGAGTTAACAAATAGCAATCTACTTTCATTTATTTTTTGTATTATTCATTTTTTTCCTATTAGAACATTGCATTTTTTAATGAAAGTAAATTGGTATTTATTGTATACAGGTCATAGTGCTGTTTTACATGGATGCACTGTTGAAGATGAAGCATTTATTGGTATGAAAGCTACTCTCCTTGATGGTGTGGTTGTTGAAAAACATGGCATGGTTGCTGCGGGTGCCCTTGTAAGACAGGGTACTAGGATTCCAGCTGGCGAGGTTTCTTCTTCTCTCTCTCTCTCTCTCTCTTTATTTACACCAAACACAGTACAACCTGTTCTGATCTGTTATGTCATGTCATGTCAGGTATGGGGAGGTAATCCCGCTAAGTTTTTGAGGAAGCTTAAAGATGAAGAGATAGCGTTTATCTCTCAATCGGCTTCTAATTATGCCAGCTTGGCACAAGTTCATGCTGAGGAAAATGCAAAGAATTTGGATAAATTTGAGTTTTTGAAAGTGTTTCAAAAGAAGGCGAATGTAGACCCGAGTGTGATCCAATGATGGTTTTGATTTTGAGGTTGTTGTTGGATTCTTGATGTTTATGGTTTTTTGCTTGTATTGAGCAAATCTTTTGAAATAATTACAAACTTGTTGTAATGGAGTTGTAAAATTTATGTTTTGGATTGTGTTTTTGTATCTGAATTTTGTTTAGAATGGGAATTTGACAAGATTGTAATCTGTCATTTATGTTGGCTTTTTTTTTAGAAATAAAAACAAGTTTAGACACTTGTGTTATGGTAAAGGTTGTTTAATTGAAAAAGATTGTGTTTCAAAATGTGCTAGAATTCACACAAAATAGATGAAAATGGAACATGTAACTATGTGAGATACATAATTGATGTAAATTGTATAAAAAGTCGAAAGATGGGTTAAAATAGTAATTTCCATCCACTTTCATAAACAAAACTAATGTACAACTTAAAAAAAAGGGTATTACGCATAAAACAAACATGCAGAGACAAGATTACTTTTAGAGTAAATTACAGAAATAGCCCTGTAGATTGATCGAATTCATAGTTTTGGTCCTTAAGTTTAAAATTTGATTAGTTAAATCCCTACGGTTTGTGAATATTGTACTGTATGTCATTGCTCCATATAAAAAAACCAAATTACCCTCTCTTTCTTTTTTATTTTAACAATTTATTATTAATATATATATATATATATATATATATATATATATATATATATATATATATATATATATATATATATATATATATATATATATATATAGAGAGAGAGAGAGAGAGAGAGAGAGAGAGAGAGAGAGAGAGAGGGGAGAGTTCAACTGAGAAAAAAAAATTGAGAATGGGGGAATCATTCTCAGCCAACAAAACATGTTTCCTTAAACTATGTTAAGCATTACTTTAATATATACAAAAACATAGTTTTTTTTTTTTTTTTTTTTAATTTTTAAAAAACTATTTTTTTTATCGAAAAATGATTTTAAATATACCAAAATTCATGATTTTTTATTCTCTACAAATAGACATCCATATTGATATAGTTTTAAGATAAAATACATTTTTTTTCAGCTATCGTTATTCATAAATTAATAAAAACGAATCAGGTTTTTACTACAGTACAATCGTTATTCACTTATGAATAAAAACTATGATTATTATTTTTTTTTATTTTTTATTTATTTATTTTTTTACAATTTAAGTATCATTCATATAAGAATATATCATATACTAAATATAGTATATTCATATTTAAATATTAGACGATTCATTCACTTCTAAATATTACATAGTATATTCACTTGTGAATGTTAGATGGTATATTCACTTATGAATATTATATGATATTTTCATATGTGAATATTATATAGTATTACACGGTATATCACATGAGAATAACACATAATATATTCACTTGTGAATATTAGATCGTATATTCACTTATGAATAATAGCTGGTATATTCATATGTGAATATTGAACAGTATATTCATATATGAATATTACAAGGTGTTTTCAGAAATATATATAATTTTTATATGTTATTCACATATGAATAACATACAGACTTGCACATTTGTTTTGTGTTTTAATAATCACATATCGATTCAGGTGAGAAAACATATTCATATGTGAATATAATGTGGTAATTTAGTTTATGCGTTTTATCAAACAGTTGGAGTGCATACATGTTAACTTTTTTAAAAATGTGATAAATATAATGCTTTGACGATTTAAATATTACAAAATAGTAGATTGGTAGAGAAATATATGAAAATTTTCAAACAAAAAATGATTTGATCTATTTCTAACCTTATTTTCGATGTTTTATTTGATTAACGATGTTGAATGATGATACAAATTGAATTTTTTGTTAATTATCGATGATGTTGGTCTAATGATGCTAGGAGTACAATTAATCGTAGATGTTGAAGATATATTCGTATTCAAGCAGAATTGAAGGTTGGATTGAAAGAGCAAAAACTGAATTAATTTCAACTATTATCTAATTCTCTTCACTTACGTATTTGTGATTGAAGGATATATATATATATATATATATATATATATATATATATATATATATATATAT